>NW_015173136.1:140047-162598 GCF_001447785.1 Gekko japonicus
TGTCACTGTCTCTGTTAAAAGAAACCCCCCTGAAACTTTCACTGTGTTTTCTTCCCTCATCTCTCCCTCTACTTGAGTGACCTGCCACCCGAAACCCCACGGCTTTGTGGCTTGCATCTTCAACAGCAGAGTTAGAGGTTTCCACGATGCTGGTAGGAGACATGGGGGCTGTGACAGAGGGCTGCCGAAACAAAGGCAGAGGAGTAAGATGGCCGCTAGGAGCAATGCTTCAGAGCGACAGGCTGAAGCCATGGCCTGGCTGGCTGTGAGGAGGCCAGAAACGGGCCTTAGTGTAGCTACTGCCAGTGGCCTGCATCGGCTGCCACTTCCTCTGCAGCCCAGATACAAACCATTCAAGAGATGGTGAGTGGGCAGGGCAATCTTGCTTCCCTGGGTCCCTCAGGATGGGGTGGAGGCACCTTTGTTCCCCAGCAGGGTTTGAAGAATGACTGACAAAACTCTTTAACAACAAGATGATCAGAAAAGAGCAATCTCAGAGGAGAAAGGAGTACAGCTCTTCTTCATGTGCCCTCCCACTTCATCCTCTTCTACCCCTCCTGAAAGACAAGCCACCCAGAGAACCCTGGGCTCTCCTGTGGGCCAGGGTCAGACTACCAGAAAATTCTGTTGGCCTACTGAGACTGCACAAAAAAGCTGGCCTAATCCATCCTCCCAGGCTTCATCACTGAGATCTCATTTGCGGAGGAGGTTTACAGTACAGATTCTACACACTCAGTGTGATGTGGACAGAGAGGAAGGGGAACTCTCAGACAAAGACTGTCCTCATCAGACACCCCCACACACACACACACAGTTACATAGGTATTTTTCTCACTTCCTGTGCAGGGCCCTAAATATTCTACAACTCTTTGACTCTAAGGGAGATCCAGACCCCAGTGAGGACAGTGATGAAGAAGATGCCATGAAGGTATTTGGTATGACCAGACCTTTCCAGGTTTCTTCACCAAAGGGCTGAAAGAAGAATGAGCTCAGCCTTCAGGTCATCACTTCCACGTTGGGCATGCCAAGAAACTCTGCTCTCCCACCCATGAAATAATGACCTATTCTCTTAGAGATTCGGCTGCCATCTCTCTCATGGCAAGAGCCTCCATCATGTGGCTTTTCATGCCCCTGAGGGAAACTACTTATTTATCTAAAAACCTTACTGGCTATCTCTCCAAACTAGAGAGAACTGTGGCCTTCATGGTAGATACCAGTTCTCCCTTTGAGGTGAAGGACATCTCCATGGGTTATTCCCACTGTGCCTTTAGGGAGGCAGGAAATAGTTTTCCCCCCTTCCTGTTGGTGCCTCCGGAATAGCCCATCCTCAGTTCTGTTCCTGCCTCTGTAGGGAGCAGCGGCAATCCTTGCTGGGCTTCAGCTGTAGTCTCTTTCATTTTCCCTTTTCTCCTTCCTATTTCTAATTCTTTCTATTTCTTTCACTGTTTCTTCCCTCTGCTCTTCTCTTCTAAATTCTGCTCCGGTGGGAGCGAAGTTTCAAGGGGTCTTAGACCCGAAGAGAAGAGCCGCGGCAGCTGCGATGGCGGCAAAGGAACTTCCCGAGGAGTTCTTGAGCGACGAGGGACATGTGCTGGCCAATGTTCCCTCTAAGCTATGGAGACTTGTGAGCAAAAATTCTACTTTGTGAGCTACTGGCATTAAAGTAGTGAGCGAGTGATTTGGCTACTGCATAAATTAGTTTGCTCTAGAGCCATCCTTCCTGAGCTGAGACAAAAATGTGTGAGCCAGAGGCTAAAAAACTGTGAGCTAGCTCACACTAACTCAGCTTAGAGGGAACACTGGTGCTGGCTGCGGCGCCGCTAGCACGCGACGATACCGGGGCCGATCGGTCTTCGCGACTTGATCAGGTGCCTCCGACGATGGTGGCTGGTCCGGTGGCAGCGCAGTGTGCCCAGAAGCACCACTGGCAGCCTGCAGACGAAGAGCCCGCCATTCCTTTAGCACGCTTGTGGGCCAACGGTGGCCATTTTGAGGGTCTGGCTTCGAGCCTTGGTACCCTCCAAGGAGCCTCTACAGGAGCCACGGGGGCAGATGGTGGGCGGCCATGCCTCTCCCAGCCCGTTTTATAGCAGCAGGAAGACTCTGCAACCGGCTCACAGCAGGGTGAGTCCCCTGATCAAGGTATTTCCATTCAATCTTCAGACCTGATGGCCATGATTCAGCAGTCTATCCAGCAAAAGCTGTCTCAGCTTCGGCCCAGGGTCCCTACTCCTCAGGAGCCCTCCCCACCAGGTACTTCCCCTTCTGGCTGGCCAACTAAGGCAGCAAAAAAGGCTTCCCCCCCTCTTCCCAGAAATCCAGTTGAGGAAACTTGGAGGGAGGAAGTGGAATCCAATGCACCTTCCCTAGAGGATAGGGAAGAGGGTGAGTTTTTATCTGAGGAGGAGGAAGAAGAATTGAAGCTTATATATGAATTCTTATATTCTATTAATATGGTCCTTGACTCAGACTGCCTATTTAAAAATACAGTGCAAACTCACTGTCCAAGTTGCCTTGAGAAACAGCATTTGGATAAGCTCGAGTAGTTCTTCATATGCAGGAAGGTGACCCAACATGCTCTTAGAATTGGGGGAATTAGTTCATAGGACTTCTTCTGTACACCTGTGTGTAAAGAAAGCAAACATGAAACATTATATTTGGTAGGACTACAGTGTGGCTAACATAGCCAAGGCAGCACTTTTAAAGTCATTCAGATGTATCTGTGTGGCAACCAAATTTATTTATCATTGAAGACAGTATGACTTTATGGGAACCAGCATAACCCCAGGAGGTTAGTTCATTTATCTCCTTCTGCTAAGCTGAATTGCAGCTTCTGAGTCGCATAAAAGCAAAACAAATTACAGCATGAAGAAACCTGGTTTCTTGTACTTGTGCAAGCTAACAGTCTGTCAACCCCAAATTTGGAAGCTCGGCAGACAGATGATGTGCTCTTTCAAACTACAGTGCGTTGCAATTGTCAGCAATATAAATAATCAAAGCAGCCAAAGAAGCTATCCAGTGTGTTGCAGAGATTGCAAATAACCTGTTCCTTAGTTTGCTAAAGCTTTAGAGGTATTCTTGTCTCACCTGTTTTCAGTTTATTAGGGGCATCAGACAGTTTTGCCAGATATTTTTACAATTGAAAAATAACAGGAAGGAGGAATGCATTACGTCCATGCTACTGTACAAAAACTATTTGGGACATGCAACTGCATGAAACAGCAAAATCAATTTACAAATGGTCACTAAAATGCATTAAAAGTGGATTGAAAGTGCATTATTCAGCATATATAAAAGCACCCAAAGTCTGCTTGTAGGAAGGCAGCTCCCCTGAAACCATGGAAGTAGAGTCTTTCTTTTGGGCAAAAGGATTCCACTGGCTTCCCAATTTGAATAGACTGCCTACAGTACATTTGTGGCTTAGGGCCAAACTTGATGCAGTGCTGGGAGATATAAGAATGGCTCTCCTGAGAAGGTTTTTTTTAGCATCCTTAAGGGCTCAGAGTCCCAGTTTGAGCAGAGGGGAGATTTACCATATTCCAGACTCCAGGTGGCACCTTGAGCAGCTGTTTGCTCCACTACCACACTGTTTTCCCAACCCTTTCTGGGTTACTGTTTGCCCCTTCCCCCAGTGTTTTGCTTGATTTTGGCCCATAGTGAACTTGCTGTTTTGTGTACCAGCACCAACTGAAAAATTCTGTAGAGATCCAGGTGTCATGACTAATAAGTATTTAAGTTTGCTTGTTGAAATAAAAATAGTGTCACGACTAAGGGGCTAAGAGGAAGGGAGGGTTTAAGATGGTTGTGCGTGATGGACTTTCTCTAGAAATTTCAGTAGTTGCTTATTAGTTTTCATCTTCCTTTTCAAGCAAGAAAAGCACCGAAATCCACTCTCAGCAGCTGGAATAAAGAAGAAGAAGAGATTGGATTTATACCCCGTCCTTCACTACCCAAAGAAGTCTCAGAGCAGTTTACAAACTCCTTTCCCTTCCCCTCCCCACAACAGACACCCTGTGAGGTAGGTGAGGCTGAGAGAGCTCTGACAGAAACTGCTCTTTTTCAGGAATAGCTCTGACAGAACTATGGCTTGCCCAAGGTCATCCAGCAGGTGCATGTGGAGTAGTGGGGAATCAAACCCAGTTCTCCCAGATTAGAGTCTGCACACTAAACCACTACACCAAACTGCATAGTGTTAGCCTACGAAGCCCAGGACAAATCTGTGTTTCAAGAAATACCAGCTCAGTTGGTCCAAAAGACTGCAGCTTTGGTAGCACGAAGAATGCATTGTTAGAGGACATTATGCGAGGCTGCCAAATGGACATTCAGCATATCAAAGCAGATGCCACCACCTCAGGCAGAGAGTCCTTCGACAGGTCCTGTGAGCCAATGTGTCAGTCCTGCTGGGAGCACTGTTTTGTAACATCCTTTCAGTCAAGGTGTTTTGCTCCTCTGAGGGATAATGGAACATTTGGACTGACTTACTGTGTTTCTTCTGCTCAGTGTAGGGAGGGCATTTTGCCCCACCTGACTTTTTGGAAGGGGGGGGGGGAATGTGTCTTGTGATTGGGAGTGCATGTGCCAGTTCTGATATGAATATGTGAAATAATTCTGCTTTCATCTGTCTCTTTCAGTTACATGTATGTTGTTCATTCTTATGTCTTAGCCGATTGTGGGAGGAAAGATAGTTAACTTAGTATTCTAGCTTCTGTCACATGCCCTCCACTTTGGAAGTCTTGACCTGACTGAGTGGGGAGTCCTTCCACTGTTGATTCCCTCCAGGCCCAATATAATCACCCATCAGTCAGAAGGCCTTTTCTACTTCTGCATATGAGGAACAGCTAAGATAGGTTCTGTATTCCATTCCCTCTTCCACCAAAAGTCTTGGGTCCCCAGGATGAAGGAGCATTTAATGTATTTAAAAGCAGAGGTTTGTGTCAATAAATCTGTTGCAAAAAAAGAATTCAGAAGTGAAAATAATGAACAGGAACAACACAAGCTAGTGTAGGATTTCCTGTTCACGTGTGGGGAAGCCTGTAGCAGGGTGAGAGCGTGGGAAGAATAAAAGAGAATAAAGCAATTTATATCATTGACTGTCCAAATAGGAGACTAAAAGCAAAAAAACCCAGGAAGGTAATAATATTCATCATTTAATATGGGTTGAGCTGAAAAAGCGAAGACATAAGGGGAGGGGGGCAGCCAGGAAAGCAAGCCTTTTCCCCAAGGCACTGAAATTTCAATATATCATTTCTGGGATGTGCATGTAAAAGTTATTGTTGGGAAAAATCAACAAATAACAAGCCAACAAATACATATATTGATTATACTGGTTTTAGTAAACAAAAAAAAGTCGAGAACATGCATACTATCCTTTTAGAAGGAAAACATGATAAAACTTTATTGAGATGATGGGAGAACAACGAAAAAATCTCAGATAAGCTTTATTTTTTTTAAAAAAGGATCTATCAAGCAGAATTTCGATTTAGAGCTAATTTTATTTTCACTCCAGTGCACTTTGAGTTGTTCTTTAAAAGTAACACGCTTTTCCAATTTTTTGTAGAGTAAGGTCCTGGTAATGTTACTGGCTTTAAGGCAGATGCTTTGGTATTGAGCTGCTGCAGTCAATTTGTTTTAGGATAGCTATTGTTGGGTACAGATGGTTCCTTTCAAAGAGAAACCGTAGTTGGATGTATGAATGGAAGAAAGAGCATTATATTGCCTAATGGAACTCCAGAGCTCCACAAAATCTTTAAAAGCTGTTATTTGGAAGAGAGACATTGCCTATTGTCAACTGAATGAAATGCCTGTTTGAGGCTTGCAGGGGACAAATGAAGGTATGTTCAATTTTGGGTTGCAATGGTTATGCATTTTTAGAGTTGATTACCCTTAACTAGCATCATTTTTCAGTGCCAGTTAGGATATAGTTGCAGAATTGGCTCCTTAAAAACCAACAGGATTTTATTAACTTCATCTGACAGACATTTCAGAGTATAGCTGTGTTGGTCTACAGAACAGCACCATGGAGACCAACAAGATTTCCAGGGTATGAGCTTTTGAGAGTCTGAAGAAGGGAACTTTGATTCTCAAAAACTTGTTGGTCTCTGCTACTGGACTCGAGTCTTAACTGTTCACCTGAATGAGCTGTGCATCTGATGAAGTGAGCTCTGACCCAGGGAAGCTTAAGCTGGAATAAAGTTTGTTGCTTTTTAAGGTGCTGCTGGACTCCTGTTTAATTTTGCTGCATCGCGCTGTGGTTATCCCCGTGGAACTGTAATTTGTCTGTGATCCGCAATGCTGTGTTCTGGAGCTAGGTGCCACTGTTGGCTTTTCGTCGGCACACATAAGGGTAAAAAACTCTAAACTCTCTAATATTAGCTGAGGCAAAACTAAAAGCCAACCATGTGATTCTACCTGAGAGGAGTCACTATAAAACTTAAAACCCAGATATGTGAAATCACATCTCATCTCCCCCTACACCCAACCACCCCCTGCAGCTGCAGAAAGAGAACCATAGTTACAGATTTGTACAAACTTAAAGATAGAAGCAGTAGTGAGCTTCAGGTAAAAATGTCTTTGCGAATTGCGGTGGAGATGCTGGTTATCTAATGAAAGATACACAACTCAGCTTGGGGTGTCTGTAATGCCACACGCAGCAATTTAATCTGCTCTAGGTCTAAGCACACGTGCTTGGATATAGGTTCCATAGCAATCGGCAGAACTTTGGTCTAATTCAGTGCTCTTAGTATCATGTAGGAGTTGCTGATTGGTTAAATGTGCACAGATGTACTTAACCTGTTATTATCAATAGGACTATGCCTCCTATATCACTTTCTGAATTAAAATTTTAATAATTCCCTCCCTTTTTTCTTTTTGCTGTGTTTTGCCTGCTGGCAGCCTACTTCCAAGGCCTCGTAGCCCTGTGGTCCATGATGATCCACAATTTCGGAATCACTGTTGTAGCTAATAGTGGCATTAAGCTGTTTCCAAGTATCTTTGTTTTTCTTGTGCTGTCAGTGCTTGCTCAGAGTCTACTATTAAGACTCCTGTTAGTAATCTTTTGGAGATGATTAGCGTTTAACAGCATGTAGAACTAAAGGTTTATTTTATGATCCCTTTCTGTAGGGCATTATGCAACACCTTTTAATTAGCCAGTAGTTAACCCTTTTCACACATCCCGGTGAGTAATTATAGGGTACAGCCAGATTTTATATTGGGAATAATTATTAATCTCTTTCCTTTTTTATGGATTCAGCAGTAGACAAAGAGAAGGTGTACTTTTGAGCAGATGTATATATTGTCTATCAGTGCACTTACTCCCTATAGCAGTTTTTACAGGAGACAACTTAAAACTAGGCTCTCTTTCGGTTCACTTGGTGGCAGCTATGAGTTGGCAGAGCTTATACTTGCTGAAGTGGGGTAAAACCTTCATCTTCTCTACATTTCTAAGAGCAAAGGGTGAGAAGAATTTTAAAATTGCAGTTAATGGTTAACCAGGGTTAACTATTTGCCCTCACTTTCAACTGCTGACTTCTCTCTGTGTTTTACAAGAAATACTGGCCTTCTTCAGGCTAAAACAAATTGGTGCTGGACCCAAGATCCTTATATTGTAAACTGAACGGGAGTACTCACTAAAGCATGTTGTGTCTTTATTAGCAGCGGTAGCTTCTCTTATCGTATGATTAATACAGTCTTCTGTTTAATTCTATTAGGTATAGTGTTGAAATTGATTTATACTAAGTGCAGTTAAAAATTTTGGCTGTAAATTTTCCAAGAATGCTGGGAAGAATCATAAAGGAACACCCCACCAAGTCTTCATGTTGAGAAAGTACAATTTCACATTAATCTCCGTACAGGGTAAGCAGTGAATTCTTTTCATGCAGTCAGATTTCATGAGTTAGTGGCATGCATAACGCCTAGTTGTGTGTTTCAGAATTACTGTAAGTACAGCACTAATATAAGATGTTGTGACACTTCTTTTGAAAAGGTTTCTATGAAAAGGGAGAAAGTAAAAGGGCCATGTGTAATCAATATAAATGTCAGTAGCATATTTTAATAAATTCTTGATTTAGCGTGGACTGTTTGCAGTCACACATTTATAAGGAATTCGCCATCCCATTTTGAAGGTATGTGACATTTAAAAGATCTGTAAAGGAGATTGGTTTGACAGCTTCAAATTACATTTGAAAGAGGTTTTTTCTTTTCAAAACAGAAAATGAATACTTCCTATTCTAAATGTCACCAGAAAGACACAAACATATTTAATCAAATTTATGTATTTAATTTATGTAAAATATGATTTTTATTTTCTTGTTTGTGAGACAGGCATGTGTTCCATTTTTGCCATCTCAAAGGTTTAGCAGAGGTAGTATTTGAAACTCCTGAGCCTTTTGAGCAAATTAATCTATTGTTCTGCATTCTGGAATTCTTTGAAAATTGGCACTGAGCCCATTCTGATCTAGATATTAACCTGTAGCTGGTAGTAGAATACATAGTGCATTTTAAAAAGAAGCGTTTCTAAAGGTTATTGTGGAGCTCTTCGGTAAACAAAATAACATGGAATCATTAGTTCAACACACTGTTGTGATACTTAGACCATTAATTTAGGACGTTAGATATGAAGTGATGGTAGGTTGGGATAGTATGTCAAGGAATCTAGTTTCAGGGATTGCATTCCACAACTCTTTGTCTATCCCAATGCTCTCAGGTCCTCAACCATCAATTAGAATACATTAGCTACTCATGCATTTTAAAGCTGGCTGAACTTGGGGTGCAAGTGTATATGTATGTGTATATACTTCGCTGTCAATTCACAGGTGACTTATGGTGACCCTGTAGGGTTTTCAAGGCAAGAGACATTCAGAGTTGGTTTGCCATTGCATTGTACTAGGAGGCCTATTTTTGAATGGTGAATGGCAAGTAAACATGGGCTGTCTTTATGCTTAAGATCTGGACTACTCCACATTGAGCTTGTCACCTATTTCATAGACAAAATCATTGAATTGTATTTCATCACTTAAAAAAACAGAGCAGTATCAGAGGTTCTTGGGCTGCTACTTGGAATTATTGGTAAAAACCCCTGCAAATTGTGGTAAGTGTAGATGTTTTGACTCGAGCACTGCACACTTGATGTCAGAAAATGCTGTACACGAAGAACAGGAATAACTGGGAACCAGATTTCTAGACAAATTGGGAGGGAGACACACAGAGCTGTGGACTTGGCTGGTAGCCATTAACAGATCTTTCCAGTGTTAAGAGGAAATTTCAGGGGTATTGTCCCCAAGTTTGGATTAGGGGCACGCACGGGGTGGGAGTTTAATGTGCCCCCCATGGTATCACTGACTGAAATGGATCCTTTATGCAATTAATAGCCCAGAAAAGGAAAAAAGGCATACAAAGAGAAAGCCCTACAAAGAGCTAATACCTGGGCAGTGGAGGGGACTTTGTGGCTTAGCCATGAGGGGAAGAGTTTAACAGCCCCATGCTGCTGGGACCTGGTCTGAATTTGGGCCCCAAGCAGTTGTAATTTCCCCTTTAGAAATGCTGTGAAGATCTGTTCCCTGATTTCCTAGCATCTTGTCTAATGTGATGGAGATGAATATGCATGTTGCAGAGCAGTTTGTGAAAGTGTAGCTAACCATGCTTAATGGAAGTACTCATTTGGCCCACAAGCTGAGTGGGCTTTGATGTTAGGGCAGAGAATGTTTCTGAGCATTAAGGTCAATTGAGAGGATGAATCCTAGGCCGAAGCCTCCAGGAGCTAGCTGCTTATGCACTCTTAAAATGAAATTTGAGATTTGGGTCTGGGAAACTTAAGCCAATATGTCCAGTCATTCAAACTAGCAGATGCCTCTCACAACCAATAGAAAGAACTTCTTTTGCAGAATTTTTAGTTACAGTCGTAAATTTGATTTCAGATATAGAACCCTTGGAAGATGTGGATTCTGGTATGCTAGCTGTGTAAAAAATGGTGGCATTTGTATTGCTTTCGACTTAAATATAGGCCTTGATTTGTTGAACCTGCAGAATCTGTTTCTAAACATTTAAATAAATTCTGAATAAAAACAGAAGTGGGTTTATAGACGTCCATAATCTTAAAGTTATGTTTGTACATATAATTGAAATTTTGTTGAACCTGCAGAATCTGTTTGTGAACATTTAAATAAATTCTGAATAAAATCAGAAGTGGGTTTATAGACGTCCATAATTTTAAAGTTATGTTTGTACATATAATTGAAAAGGATGTTATCCTGTACATAATTAACTTGAGCTTATTGAAATAATGGGGAACCAGGTAAATCATTTGGTTGTAAAAGAAACCTTTGTAATTAAAGGCATTAACAGTACATGTAAAACCCTAGAGTAAAGGATAATATGCAATAATATAACAAGTATTTCAAAAATGTTGAAGACATCAGATCAGGAGTATGTTCTGAAAATGTTTATCATGGTTGCAGGTTTGTAATTCATAGAAGCACAAATAGTAGTAGTTTGAAAACATCAGGGTGATCTGAAGGCATCAGAGATAAGTTGCGGCCACTTTTTTCATGTTCTTTTTATATTTTTATATGTCACTTGTGGCAGTGTATTGGTTCTGTGCATTTTAGAAGTGCTGGTGGAACTCAGAGAGCTGAAAGCCGGGGGGGGGAGGAGGAAAAAATTGTTACATAAGAAGCATTAGATAATAATGGGGGGGGACTTGCAAAAACTTGTGGGAGGCATCTCATTTCTTTCCCCCCACTATTTCTTCTTTTCCTTCCCTGAAAGTCCCCACAGCTTCTCCCCTTTTCCTAAATCCCTCTATCCTTTCCACCCAGCAGCCCATCTACATTTACCTGCCCTACATTTACCTACAACTTCCGCATTTCCTCCTTCCCGCCTCCAGCAGTAAAAGTCTGGGCTAGTTGCACAGTGCCAGTCACTGGGCTGGGCCTAGGGTTGCCAGGCACAGCTTGGCAATTGACTGGAGATGGGCAAGGTGGAGATTTATATTTCGTCCACCATTTCGTCCAGCTGAGTGGTAGCAGGCATGGCAATTGGTAACCCAAACTGGATGAAGATGCATGGGTGGGAAACATGCAAGGATTTTTTTTGGGGGGGGGGGTTCCTCATTTTCACCTATATCTGTCTGGCCTCACTATTTCCTCTTTTTTGTTTCTTGGCAACCTACCTTTTATCTTCCCCTTTTCAGCTATGTTGTTATTTATATTTCCTTTATATCCCACCTTTCTCTCTCATAGGCTAGGCTGAGTGTGTGTGACTGGCCCAAAGTCACCAGTGAGCTCCCATAGTAGAATGGGGATTTAAACCTGGGTTTCACCAATTCTCATCTGAACTTGAACCACTACATCACACTGACTGTCATAGGGTGGCTTCTGTTCAACAGCAGCAAACAGCTGGGCCTGAGTAAGTCATGCTAGCCATGTTCTGTCATGGTTACTATCCGACCTGGCCACAGTGAGTTCTCCCTCAAAGGCCAAAATAGCCCTGGAAAGGGTTATGCCTCTCCTGCTTCCTTTTATTGACAGAAACCAAAGTTTGAAGGCTGGCAACACTGTTGTGCTTGCCTAGCAATGGCCAGTGGTGGCATTCGTTTCTTAAAATGCTCCTCCTTTCATTTTGGAGGGGGTTTAACTCCCAATTTTATTTTATTTTGTAAGATTCCAGATTTTTCTGCAACCCTGGTGCTGTTCTTAGGTTTGTAGAAAGAGCTGTATTGTCTGTGCTTGGCCACAGATTGGGCCATGTTGAGAATTAGATGCATTGATAATGCCTGTGTATAGTGAAGACATTTACAATATATTTTCAAGAATACAGTTTTTAAAAAGAATTTGCGGCAATTAATGTGCTATAATCTGTTTAATTATAATACATAAAGAGTTTAGTAGACTCAGTGTTAAAAAGTATAACTTGATAGCAAAGTATGCTGGCAGTCCTACCTGTTCTGAGTGTATGTTTCTGTTCAAATAATACTTTTTGTTTGTTTGTATTTTGATCTCTGTGTTTACCTATTATATTTTTGACTTTTTGGCAAAAACAGATATATATTTGCTAAGGTAGCATAAAGTGTAGCAGTTTGCAACTCTCATTCAAGTATTGGGTATATTAGCTATATTTCCTTTAGAAAACCAGGACATTTATAGTTTTAAATTCCTTAAATATTCCAAATAGTACAATTTTACACAATAAGCTATAAATGACGCATTCTAACTTGTTAAATCAATAAAGTGAGTTTAGGTTTTATAGGAAAGTATTACAAATATTTAGCCCCCCCGATATCTGGGTTTTCCCCCCACTCACCCACCCTGAAAATAGTTTTTTCCTCCAGGGCTTCAGAATTTCTGGAAAGTTTACATCTTTAATGTGACTACAGCATGCATATTGGAAAGCCTAGGTATGCTTCACCACAGGTGGTCAGTTCTGTCAAATAGCATTACTGATGAGGTCTTACTTTGAGAAAATTCAGACATTGCTTTCTGGAATAACTTCAGTGCAATGGAAGGTACCGTCAGATATTAATGTGACTTGGATTGTCACTGGTGTTGTCATGTGTTGGGATTCCTTTATGTGAATATGTTGGACAAACGTGGTCTTTGTCTTTGCATAGAAGACTTACACATTGGCCAAGACACGTTTTACCAAGATGTATTTACATACAATTGAGACCAAAAGTTACATAATATTTTCTCAATTTTCCATATATTGAAAGTTCCACGTACTCTGGCTTCTAGCTGGCTTATCATGCAGAAAAACAAGACAGAATGATCTTGAGAGTGCTGGTTGGATGCTGATACCATAATTTTGTATATATGATCCTAACCAGTCATATTCATAAGAGCAAGTCGTACTTGAGGTACAGATTTAATTTGACAGCCATTCTGACATTGCTAGTTAAAAGAATTTGTATGCTTGGGCATTTCCTGTCTCATCGTTTCGTGGGCAGAATCCAAGCTAGTATATCTTCATTGAGATCTTCTCTGAAACCTTGCTTAAACATGTCACCAGTGGGGTTTTTTTTTCAATTGCTTGTCAGTAGAGACACTCTTCCTGAGCTGTCATAAATGGAATTGTGAAAGAATCCTTTCACATAGCAAGGAGAATCTTCCATATAATTTATTAGCAGAAGAATACGTGGTTGTCTTTTTCTCCAAGTTGTTTTCCCTGGGCTCGTTGTAAAGGGGAAAGGGTTAGGGTTGCCAGCTGTAGATTTAGGGGTGGAGATTTAGGGGTGGAGCCTGAGGAGGGTGGGGTTTGTGAACAGGAGAGATTTCAGTGCTATAGAGGCCACCTTCCAAAGCAGCCATTTTCTCCAGGTGAAATGATCGCTATTGCCTGGAGATCAGTTGTAATCCCAGGAGTTTCCCAGTCAACACCTGGAGGTTGGCAACCATAGAAAGGGTGGACTAAGTTGCTAAGTAGTTTGTGTCTGGCTGAGCAACCTGGTCCTTCTGTCTCTGCCCTTTCCTCCACCCTTGAGCTTCAGAAGCAACTAGCGAGTAAAATGTGTAAGGCTTTGGACAATATTTTGCCTCTAGTACTATCGTTGCCAGAACGTAGCTTGGAAATTAGTTTGCTGTTTTATTGTTCAGTTTTAGACTATCCTATCTTCTTGTGTGTATCTAAAGTTATGTTAAATAATGCATTGCAAGGTGAAGCTGAACATTTGCAGGAAAAACATGCAGCTTTTATTGTGTTTGTGTTTGACAGATGCACATGACAGTTTGTCGAAGTCTCTTTGTTTAATAACCTTTTCTTTTGCCAGTTTTTGGTCTTGCTCTTTCTAGCTTAGCACAGTTGTACTGCAATACATATTGCTATATCACTTAGGGAGGTTTTTTGTGTTTTTTTTTAAATAAATGTTTTTCTACCATGGCCTTTGTAAACATTCTGCAGATCAATGTCTGTGAGTAATGACTTGAATTTTTGAGATGTTAATGCTACATTGTCCAGTCTGCATTATGTGAGCCTCCTTTAGTGTTGTTTCCAACAAGGCACACATCTCTGTCATCTGAATCTTGATATGTATTGAAATAAAATGAGCACCTCTTTGCAAGCAGACTCACTGTCTTTAAAAAATGAGCCAAAAGGAGAGGAGATGTAAAGGAAAATGGGTTGCATTACAATGGGGTTAAAGTATTTAAGCTGTGAAGGGGGGGGGGGATCAGAGGCCAAACAGAACACTAAGAAAGAAATGCAAAAGAGAAAAGATGAGTTTTTAATGATTCATGAAAGTGAGACAAAGAGGAAGTTGGCTGAATAACTAAGGGGAGAGAGGCTCATGACACAGAAGGGCCCTGCAAGGGAGAGCAGGGAGAGGAGAATAGCACAAGGGGTGTGAATGAGAAGGTTTACAGTGCAACCTAGGCAGAGCCACACCCTTGTAAGTTCAGTAACGTCAGGGTGCAGTCACATGCGCCAGATAAAACGCGGGGGGGGGGAAGGGAGCGAGGCTATTTCCTCCAGAGGAAATACACCCTCAGTGGCACGATCACACCTCTCTTTGACGCTATAGGTGCAGCCCGTCAGTGTGTGATCAGATGCAACTGCGAGTGAGTCTTTTTTGTGTGTGCCGTTTGTTTTCCATGAGCTTAAACGAGAAATTGATGAACCGCACCTCCACACTGAGGGATCCCTATGGAGTTTGTGATGATGCGCATACTGAGAAGGGGGGAAAAACAATGGCATGGAGTCGGGATGGCCTGATCAAACAATCCCAATGGCATGAGAGTGCACTGGAGCCATCAGACAGGGGGAAGTCCATCAGTGGCCCGTCACAACCCGTTTTCTATCGGATTTCCCCCGGTGTCTTTTAACTCCACTTCTGTGGCAGAGCAGAATGGGTTGCTGATGGCTGTGGGTCGCTCCCCAGATTTGTTGTCTGATCGGCGGGGAGGACAGGATACAAATCAAACAAATAATTAAAAAATCTGCCCGGCATTCACGACTATGTCAGGTCTAATTGTGCGTATTATCGCAGCCTCAGTGGGTTAAGGATTGCACTGTTAATTATTTGGACATGAGGACTAGAGATGTAAAATTTCCAGGAGCTTTGAAGCCATGAGGACAGCATGGAAATGTTGAGAAAAGTTGAAATACGTGCAAAATGTACTTTCCTATCATGCTTAACTTGCTTTACAACCATAACATAAAATGCCCATTTATAACTTAGTGTATAAATTTGTACTGAGGCATGTTTATGAAATTTCAAGTATAGTGTCTTGGTTTTTACACATAAAACTGCAAATATATCCAGTGCTTAAAGAGAACTAGTAAAAATTGCTGTACTGTATGCTGCCTTAGCATATGCATCTTAGTGTTTGTCATCTGGGAGGTGGGAGAAAAAAACCCTTGAAAATAAAAAACACAGATTTTGTAGAAAACAATAAAAATTGTGTTGCCTGGACAGGGAAACCCCCCTCCCCAAATACCCCTAATAGTGTTAGCAACATATTTGGATGTAGAATTAACCTTTATTACACTGAAGCCTCTGAATTACTCAACAGTGCATTATCATTATACACAGTAGTCCTCCGTATTCCTCCCCTTTTTCAGGCCCTCACATTTCTAATTTTGACCTACGAAAGGAATAAAGAGAGTAAGCGCTGGAGATTAGGAGGGTTGAAGTTATGAAAAAAATTATACGTTAGAATGAAGTCTTACCTTAATATAAATAACAGAAGTCAGTGAAGACAAACCTACAATGTATAATGTGATTAAAGTGAGATGAAAGAAAAAGATAAGTGAGCAAAGGAGTTAAAAAAGGATGAATTTTACAAACATCAACAAATTTCAGAGCAGTACAGTAAGCCAAAAAAGAGATCAAAGATAATGCCTAAGCCCACAGTGTTGAATCCAATCAGCTTTTCCACTGGTACAAGGGTGAACATTAAGAACATAAGTGAAGCCATGTTGGATCAGGCCAATGACCCATTCAGTCCAATACTGTCACACAGTGGCCAACACTCAGGTGCCGTCAGGGAACTCTACATGTTAATTACTCTTTGGGTGAAGAAGTACTTCCTTTTACCTGTTCTAAACCTACTGCTCATTAATTTCATTGAGTGCCCACGAATTCTTGTATTATGAGATAGGGAGAAAAGTACTTATTTCTCTACCATCTCTAGCCCATGTATAATTTTGTAAACCTCTGTCATGTCACCCCTCAGTCGTCGTTTCTCCAAGCTAAAGAGTCCTAACCTCTTTATCCTTTCATCATAGGGAAAGTGTTCCATCCCCTTAATCACAGGCCCTTTTCAGACTGTGTGTGTATTCTGTTTCAGTAACTGGTTACTGATTTTTTTTGCCTGTCATTTCAGACAGACTGCTAGTGGACTTTATTTACCTTTTCATACAATCCCCGTTGTCTCTGGTTGGTGAAGTGTACCTGACGTGTTGTTGACAAAAACTGCTTTCTTCCCATTTTCAACCCCTTCTTGCGTTTCTGAATTGCTGTGTTGCACTGTATAAAATGCCCATTAGTGCTTCCTGCTTTACCGTTTTTCCCCTGCCCTCTTTTGCCATTCATGCACGATGGTGCTGAAACAGGACTTCAAATCGGCGGCCTGACGTGTTGTTGACAGAAACTGCGTTCTTCCCATTTTCAACTCCTTGCGTTTCTGAATTGCTATGTTGCACTGTATAAAATGTCTATAAAACTGTATAAACTGTATAAAATGTCCACTAGTGCTTCCTGCTTTACCGTTTTTCCCCCGCCCTCTTTTGCCATTCATGCACAATGGTGCTGAAACAGGACTTCAAATCGGCGCCATAGCGGCACCATTGAGATGCCTGGACTTCATTGAGACACACTGAGATACATGTGATTGCAGCTGTTGTCACTTGGAAACTCTGTCACGCCAGTCACTGAAGCCCAAAGCTCCTGCTTAAACCCACTGTCCAATGAGCTGCTTCTGTCCTCCTTATTTTCAGGTGACAGCAGTTGCAATTGCATGTGTCACAGTGTGTCTCAATGGAGGCCAGTGATCTCAATGGGATTGCTGTTGCACTGATTTGCAGTCCTGTTTCAGTGCCATAGCGCTCCCAATAAAATGTTAAAAAAACTCTGAGAAAGATAGCGCGGGGGGCAAAAAAGGGCAGGAATAAAGTGGTGCAGTTTGAAATGGCCATAACGCTTCAGGGATGGCTCATTAATGGGAAGAATATCACTGTGTGAAACCCCCGTCCCTGTATCGCTTTACAAGATGATGGTCCAATAACAAATACAATCAGGTTTAGAAAGGTACTGTTGCCCTTTTGTGCACTTTTTCTAATGCTATAATATCTTTTTTTGAGGTGCGGTGACCAGAACTGTACACAGCATTCCAAATCTCATCTCAGGGTGATCTCATCCAATTCCCCATCCTGTATAGCTTGTCTTTGTGGGTCTATAATTCCTGATATGCCCTTTATGGGGATCAAAAGAGCTGGGCTGGACTGGTAGGGCTATTTACTCCAGTATGGGTATTTCTAGAGATTTGAGGGCAGTTGCTGGGGAGAGCAGAATTTGAGGAGGGGAAGGAGCTCAGTGGACATGTGATGCCACAGAGTCTGCCCTCTGAAGCTGCAGTTTTCTCCAGAGGGCTGATATCTGTGGTCTGAAGATCAGTTTTAATTCCAGTGGAGAATATATATACACATTAATTTGAGTTTCACAATGATTGTCATATTGCGTGCAATTTACAACTTTGGGCAGGACTGAGCCAATAAATGTCTCATATGTGTGTTTTGAGGGAGTCCAGCATTTGTTGTTGTTCAGTCGCACAGTCGAGTCCGACTCTTTGCAACCCCATGGACAAAATCTCGCCAGGCCCTCCTGTCTTCCTTTTGATGTTGAGCTTCAAGCCCACTTTTGTGCTCTCCTCTTTTACCCTGAGCAAGAGGCTCTTTAGGTCCTCTTCACTTTCTGCCATTAGAGTGGTATTGTCTGCATATCTGAGGTTGTTGATCTTTTCCCCAGCAATCTTAATTCCCACTTGTGATTCATCCAGGCCAGCAGTTCGCATGATGTACTTAGCATAGCTAGAGGCAAATGAGCCTTAAATAAGGGCAGAAGCAGTTGATGTTTCATCAGCAGAGATTTGACTCATTTCAGTGATCAACAGTGCCTCCGAGCTCTGAATCCAGACTCTATCCAAAAATCTTAATGTGTTTCTGAATTGTTCCACTGTGATTTCTTCACAAATTGAACTAAAATCTGTATGCATCTATGGTTAAAAACAACACTAACCTATTTTAAAAGGATTTGAGATAACTTGCTGAAACTCCATAGGAGCAGATTATTTGAAAATTGTGAATTTGCTTGAGAATAGTTCTACATGGGCAAAATAACAAAGTAGTACACATATCATGAACCTTCTCAAGGTAGGAGTTTTGTCTGCTTGATGTTTGGAAGAGATGTTTCATTTCAATATACTTTTATGGGAAGTGGCAACTAGTATTTAATATCTGGTACCCTTACATTTTTCTTTTCCTGCAGAAAATGCCACAAATGCTAATGTTTGCAAGTCCAGTCTGATACTCTTTTTGTGAGACAAGTGGCTACAGGGCTAGTCTTTACATGGTGGCACTTCCCCCAGAGCTCTGCTGGTGTCTTCATTGTAGGTTCCAGTTGAAGACATTTTGCTTTGTTCTGCTATTGGAAGTTTGTATTCCATTCTGGATTTGGGACTGTAAAGCTATGATCATCTGCTGCTATTGACACTCTGCTGTTGTGATTGTGATCATGGTTTTACCGCCTGTGTTTCAAATCCTGTGCTCCTCATTTAGTTTAAAATTACAATATAATCATGATACTAAATTGTGGTATGAACTGCTTTGAGCAACTAAAATTGGAGATGTAAGGCTTAAATGTTTTTGATAATTTATGCAGGATTGAACCAAAGTACTTTGGCGTCTGAAACAGAAGATCCAAATGTGAACCCTTGTAGTAAAAATATTACAAGAACTGAGCGGCTACGTGTTAATGATACTCAAAACACACCATCTGTGGCAACCTTACTCTGTGTAATGGAAGGTCTTGCCCTGTATTTGAAAAAGAAAAGAAGTTATTGATATAGGGATTTTCCTTCTTCCAAAGCAGAACCTGACACATAACTGCTTTTGTGTTAATTGTGCCTACTATTAGATAATAGTGTAGATTACGCTGCATTTCCATGTGCACCAGGAGTTCCCAACGTGGTGCCTGCCAACACCTTTCCCGGCACCTGCTAAAAGTGTTTTTAGAGAGCAGGCAGGGCTAGGTGGGACTTCGGCTCAGCAGGTCTTCTGATTGGCCATCGATGATCTGGCTGTGTAGCTTTTTTTGAACTGTTTCAGTATAGGATTATCAGCCTCCAGGTGAGGTCTGGTGATCTTCTGGAATAACAACTGATCTCCAAACACCAGTTCCCCTGGAGAAAATGGCTGCTTTGGAGGGTGGACTGTATGGCATTGTACCCCGTTGAGGTCAAGTCCCTCCTCAGATCCTGCTCTGCGCAGGCTTCACCCTAGGGCCGCCAATCTCCAGTTGGAGGTGGGGGATCCCCCTGTTTGGAGCCTGTCCCCCTGCTTCAGGGCTATCAGAAAGCTTGGGGGGGAGTGGCCGCTGGGTGCTCCATTATACCTGATGGAGACCAATCCCCATAGGGTATAATGTAGAATCAGTCCATGGGTATCTGGGGCTTGGGGGGGGCTGTTTTTGGAGGTAGAGGTACCAAATTTTTAGCATAGCTGCTGGTGCCTCTCCTCAACCCCCCCCCCCCCCCCCCCCCCCAGTTTCAAAAAGATTGGACCAGGGGTATAATTCTATGAGCCCCCCCAAAAGATGCCCCATTCTCCATTATTTACAATGGAGGGGAAGGCATTTAACAGAAACGTGATCCCTTTAGATACGGCAGCCAGCTCACCTGGAACTCACTTCGGAATTCAATTGCACTTCTTCCCTCCCTTCTCCCGAAGCCACCTGTTCAGTCCATGCCAGCTTGTCAGCCTCACCTGGCAACCCTACTCCACCCACAGATCTCTAGGACTTTCCCAACCTGGAGGTGGCAATCCTACTTTGGCTGCAACTGCTGCCATAAAACAAGGATCTTCACTGCTTGATTGAAGAAAAAGCTGTGGGTATATAAGAAATATTTTAAAACTATATGTTCATCTTGTGAAGCAGAGCTTCTGTCTGAAGTGTTGAGGAGTTACTATTAGAGATATGCATAACCTCGGAAATGCATATTCCAGAATTCCAAAGATGTCTGCAGGCGTCCCCTGGTCTATGCTCAGCTCACTATCTCATTATCCAGCACGGCATATTATTCCAGAGAAATTTGTTTCCAGTCTGTTTTTAAACTGAAGCCTTTTGTTTTTCAAATATTTTGAATGGGTAGTAGATTATTATTACATGTCAATGTTTAACTTCTCACAGTTGACTATGCATTCACTCATATGGAAATTCTGTATGGATAGGAGAGTGTTGGTACAGATTTAACTCCACATATAACTCCTTCATTGCTGGCTATGTGCTTATTCCTACTTCTGCTATTACCTGCAATCCTTCTATCACCAAATCATGGTGAGAAGATTGTGGAAACACATGGCATATATTTACCCTGGTATCCATGTATACCTTATGCAGACTTGTCACACATGTACATGTCCACTGTAGTAAAGATGGTGGCTGAGAAGCTTACCACATAGTTTTGGCTGGGTTGGGGGGGGGGGCATGCAGACTCAAAAGAGAGTTCATGTAACAAGCCTTTAACTACAATAAGTTTGTGCTGAAATGTCTCAGATACGTTTACCTCTAAATCAGTTGTGCAGCTTTTTCATGGGGAGAGTAAGAGGGCTGGCCTAAATTTGCTTCAGATGAGCCAGTAAGAAAATTAAACAAAAGAAATGTTATCTCTAAAGCTTTTAAGTTTTAGCAACTTTTACCAGAGTGATGCAGAAGGACAGATTAGGACTTGGTTCAGACATAATGGTAGGCCATAGTTGCTACCAGGGATGAGCATGAAGCAGAAAAATCTGGTGGGGTCCTGGGCTGTCCTGAACCAAACCCTGAACCGAGACAGCAGTCCCTGAACCAGCCAGTTCAGATGCGGCCAGAAGGGGGGATCACCCAAGAAGGGTTTAATGGCTTTCCCATCTGCTGTTAAGTTTAAATGGCCCAAATCATTGAACCAAAACGGGCAGAAGTTTGGTAAATGTTTGGGGAAGACGCCTTGGAAGTGGTGTGTGTGTGTGTGAAATGGATCACTGAATTGCGTTGCAGCCATTTAAACCTAACAGCGGGTGGGTGCGCCCATCTGCTCTTAGGTTTAAATGGCCCAAACCAGGCAGAAGTTTGGTAAATGTTCAGGGAAGACATGTTCTCTGAACATTGGTTCAGGGGTCACAAACTGGGCCATATTCGTGATGAATTTTGGCTTGTGAACCAGTTTGTGCTCATCCCTAGTTGCTACTACATAGGGTTACCATATTTCTGCTGGGGCCAGGAGATTTCCTGACTGCAGTGGGCCTTGCCTCCTGGCATTCTAGCAGCCAGTGGGAGAAAGATTTTGTTATAAAAAATTCACAGTTGAAAGTGATATCAGCCCTCTCTAGGAATAGCAAAAAATGCTGTGGCATTACCATAGAGTTTCTGGGGATTCCTAGAGAAGAGGCATGATGCCACTTCATGTTTTTCTGGACATGACGTGAAGCCATTGCTGATGGCTGACCCGCCTCTATGTCCCTGCCCCACCCGATCTCCTGCTGGTTGCCAGGCCGGGTCTCACCAACCCACTACTGTATGAACAAGCCAGGGGGAGATCATTGGATCCCGTGCTCCCCCCCTTTTGTGTGTAGCCAGTTAATTTATTTCTGTTTTTGCAGGCAACCATTGTTTGCCATTATATCTTAACACAGATCATTTAACCTGCACATGAAGATTCTAAGCAGAGTTTCATTCATATAGGATGGAATCCATGTTGGCAGGTAGAGTGCAAGCCATAGTTTCCTGGTAATCATGGTTTGCCATCAGTGTTTCCTCTAAGCTGAGTCAGTGTGAGCCAGCTCACAGTTTTTTAGCCTCCGGCTCACACGTTTTTGTCTCGGCTCAGGAAGGGTGGTTCCAGAGCAAACTGATTCATGCAGCATCCCAATTGCTCGCTCACAACTTTAATGCCGGTAGCTCACAAAGCAGAATTTTGGCTCACAAGACTCCACAGCTTAGAGGGAGCCTTGTTTGCCATTACAGTGGAACTCATTTGTTAGCCGGCTGTGCATGTTTATGCACTAGAAAATCATGGTTTCTTATGTCTGAAATGAGCTTAATGGTATAAATGTTTGAAAAGAGAAGTACTGGCTACAACTGAAAAGTAAACAGTATATTTCAGCACTATTACCTATCCATTTTTATAGACTCATCCCATGGGAAATGTATCACTATTTTCCTGTTTTAAAACAAGGGACAAAGTTTCATTCAGAGCTTGTCAGTGTTGTATTCTCTGTTTTCCCCCTGTGGTTGTGATTAGCAGCAGTACTCAGCAAAGTCAACAGACCTGCATTATACATTATACATTTAATTTAAAAAAATCAGTTGGATAG
>NW_015173136.1:162626-173511 GCF_001447785.1 Gekko japonicus
TGCTGAGTTACAATCCCTTGTTTGTGGAAGTCTTGTCCTAAAGAATCCCCCCCATTCGTTCTCCGAAGTATTTTGTAATAAGAGAAGGTTGAGTTTACAATGAACTGTTGATGTGGCTCCCTTTGTTGCAATACAGAATAATTTAATTGATTGCACTGGTCTGGGATTGGGGTGCAGGAGACAACACTGAATGCATTTGGTTAATTGCGTGTCAGGTAAATAGTAGTACCTGTTTCATAAAGCTGCATTGGTGAGAAACTGTGACATTTTGCTTGTGCAGGCCAGCCACCAAAGGCTCTCTTACATCTACTCTGGTATTTTTAACTCTCCAAAGGGAGCCCCTCCCCTGCAGAGCTCTTTTTCCTGCCCAAGGTCACGTGCTCCTCAGGGAGGAGCTCCCCCTTGCCCTCAATCCTTTCTTTGCTGCCATATTGTGAGGATGTGTTTTCTTCAGCTCCAGGTATCATGAGTTTTCTCGAAGTTTCATTACTCCTGGTGGGCTCTCTCTCCTCTTTGGGAAATGTCACGGAAGGCCTTGTTTAAAAAATGTACCCAGTGCAGTACAAAAATGAACCATTCAGATGAACACCTTCTCTGCCTTTTCTGCTTGGGTGAGGCCCTAACAGCGACATCCAAGATCTGCCTGTAATATATCCCGAAAGCCCACTCAGATCCAGCAGCGCGCTGGAAGGCAAGCTTGTCGGAGAAAGCGCTCTTTTGTTCTAATAGCCTGGCAGAGAAAACTTGTGCCCCAGCTGAGCACAGTCAAACCTTGCTTTTGAAGTTACTGGTTAGAACTGACCAACTTGCAAGCCCACCACAGCAGCGTGCTGGAAGGCAAGCTTGCCGGAGAAAGCACTCTTTTGTTCTAATAGCCTGGCACAGAAAACTTGTGCCCCAGCTGAGCACAGTCAATCCTTGCTTTTGAAGTTACTGGTTAGGACCAACTTGCAAGCCCACCACAGAACTGAAGCATCAGGTCCAATCGTCCGCTCATTCAGCTGAACGCTGCATGTTGGAACCTCCGCCTAAGAAAGCCTGTTCCAAATCCAAACATAAGGAAAAGCATTGGTCTAGTTCCAAGAATCCCAGAATTGCTCCCAGAATTGATTAATTATTTGATCCCAGCTAAATCAGCTTTGGTTCCAACGAAACAGAGAGGAGTCTCCTACCATGAACGCCTACTCCACATTCCTCCCTGGCTCATTCTTCTCAGAAGGGGAAATAGATCTTGGCCAAGGTGCATAGGTGATCATTGGAACCAGGGCACTAGTTGACCATTGGAACCATCCTCCCCAGAGGCAGAGGAGTTTTATGCTTCTGCCTCCTTGGCAAGGCTACCCTTATTATTTTCCTTCACCTAGACATGAAGAATGGAGTGACTGGCAATCGTGAAAAGCACCTCCAGAACCGAGACACCCCCTTTTCATAGAACAGTGATGCTGCGGGTCTGGCAGTTTGGTATCCTCCTGCAGTCTCTCCTCACCTCCTTATGGGGTACTCGGATTCCAAGGAAGAGCAGGCTTTGAGAGCTGACTTCCCTTCTGGTCTAGGCTCAGACTTTACCATCGGACCCTTCCCCTTATGACACTACAGGGGACCCTGATCCAGTGTCACCTAATGAAGATCTGAAGCTCTACGCAGAACAAATGATACAAATGGCTAAATTGTTGGAACTACAACTGACCTCAAGTAACCCAAGACCTTGAGACATGATTTTAGGCAAGCTGTATGCAGAGTCACCTGGTATAATCCCTATCTTGGAGGGTATTGCCAACATCTCTAAGGTCCTCTGGCAGAAACCAGCTAGCATGGCTGCCACATCCAAAAAGGTGGAGAATTTATACAGGGTACAACAAGAAGGTCATACATATTTATTCTGCCATCCTCTGGCTTCATCCTTTATAGCCAAGGAGATGCAAGTGAAACAGCGTGCAGATTCACATTCCTCACCAGCTGACAAAGAGGGGTGAAAAATTGATGCAGCTAATAGAAAAGTTTAGGGCAGGGATAGGGATGGGCATGGACCGGAAAAGAAGTGGTTCATGGTTCATGGCCCCACAAATGCCGTTGAAAAGGACCATAGTCCCTTTAAATGGGGTTTACAGAAAGCCCGGAAAGCAGCTGAGCAATGAGGACTACAGAGAACAGCCTGAGACAGCTGAGCGGTGGGGGGAGGCACTACCCGCCACTCAGCTGTTTCGGACTGTCTTGTGCAGTCCCTTTAAAGTTTAAAGGGAGTCCTCAAGAAAGACCAAAAAACAGCTGTTCCCACTGCTTAGCTGCTTTTGTGGCTTTTGTGGCTTTCAGAAGGGAACTTTTAGCAGGGGTTCTGCTCTGTCCTGGAGCCACCACAAACTGCTTTAAAAGTTTGTGGAAGTTTATGAGGGTAGATCCATCACGAACTTCAGTTCATGAATCATGAATGGGGCAAAATTCGTGATGAATTTTGCTTCATGGTTCAGTTCATGCCCATCCCTAGATTTGAATCAACCCCAGCCCCCCCCCCCCAAGCTCAAGCCTAATAATGAAGGCACTGCCTCTAAAGCTTATGTATTTTACCTGCCTTGGATATTGATTGCACTAATCTTTCATTTACTAACATTTTAAGGGATAGTGCATAAATGTTTGAAAACAAAGAACCCACAGCATTGTGGTTGTATAGCACAATGATCCCATGTACCAAAATTTGCAGGCTAGGCTGGTCTGATTCTCATTTGGTTCTGTAGTGTATCATGATTATATATAGTTCAAGTTAACATATATTCTGGTCCGTATTGAACACTGAGTGAGAGCCAAGATGGAGTCAGAAAGAACACCAAGGACCACATTTTCCTTTGGTAGCAATCTTTCTTAAACTAATTTATTTTGTTTGTAAGTGTGGTATTTCTCCCCCAAATTAATGAGGACCCTCAGGGAAGCCATCACAAAGCCTGGTTTTTACACCAGTGTGAAGAAAAAGCTGCTATACTGTTAAGGTAGTTTGCTCCAGTAATTTCCAAAAGAAAAGTTTGAGTGCTGAAACCTGCCTGAAATGCCAGTTCTAAAATTGGAAGAAAACTTCATAATCCAAGATATGTGGAAGCTGATTCCAGTTACACTGGATATATTTTTAGTACTCCACATATTCCTACTCGTAGTATACATCACATATTTGTTAAATTAGCCCTGATAAATCTTCTGGGTCTGAGTTTTAGAATCTCTGGCTTAAATTACTCCTGGTTGGCTCATACTTTGTATGTGTGGTATTATTAATTTCAAAGCAATTCTTGGTAGACTCTATCTGTTGAGTTTATCATTGCCCAGTAGCATTGGCTCTTACTTACTTTATTTATTTATTGTTTTGATTTATATCCTGGCCTTCTCACGAATGGGCTCATGGCGGCTTACAGCAATAAATATAATGCAATTTTAAAATAATACAATCAAATAATACATTAAAGCCAATTAAAAAACCTTTAAAGTGGGCAGTCAATTCCAGTTCCTACAGCTGGGAAATAAATAAATGGGCCATGCAGCAGCAATAGGGAGGCTAGCTGGTAGATGAAAATATGTGTTCTCATGACCTTCTATATATTATAAAAAATTGTGAATTTTTGATTTGTAATTTTTAATGGGACTTTTTGAGGATGAGTACAGTGGCAGTTTTAATTTATTTATTTATTTTATTTTTTGGATCGGCCTCCCCTGGCAAGCCGGGCTCAGGGCGGTGTACAACATCAATTAAACATCAATTAAAACAAAATTTAAAACCAGTAACAAATAATAGTTGCTGTAGATGGCGCAAGAGAAGCCAGTAACGCCATTATCTCACCGAGGGGGGGGGGAGTGCTAGGGTGAAACTGTTGCTATCCTTAACCACAGCCAGGGCAGAAAAGGCCCTGGCTCTGGTTGAGCATAGTGATCAGAGTGTCAGATTAGAATTTGGGAAACCTGCGCTCAAATTCCCACTCAACCACGAAACTCACTGAGTGACCATGATCCAGTCACTCTTCTCTCAGCCTAACCAATCTCCTAGGGTGGAGAAAGGGAGATCCATGTAATGCTGCTCGCAACTGCTTAAAAGAAGGGCAGGAAGAATGTTACAAAGTACCAGCTGTGGTTGTATAGATGATGGGGCGTTCACATTTGAGAAACCTGCAACTTTAAAATTCATGTCTACTTATCTTTGAAATCTTCTCCCTTGCTCCCTTAAGAAGAAACTATTACTTGACTTCTGAAATATTGCACTTGCTAGATGGCTTACAAAATAGTGTTGTTGTCCTTAGCATGATGACCAGAAAAAAAAAAGTAGCTAAGCTCCATGGATTTTTCAAAGCAGTGAGCTCCCTGCTGGTGCCCGCTGGAGGTCGCCGCCGGCTGTGGGGAGGACACACTTCCGGTGATGTCAGGGGGTGTGGCATATGCTAATGAGTTATGCTAATGAGTCCCCCTAGCTCTTTTTCTACGAAATGACCCCTGCAAAGCAGTAGTTATGCTGAACAGGTTCACTGGATTTCAGTTATAGAGGCTAAATTTTCAGTCATAAAGTGATTGCTCCCAAGTGATAATTCCCTGTTCTTGTACTAATTTACGTGAGGGGAACACACCCCAGGACAGGCCTTGAAAGTGTACTTTAACCCCAGGAGTGAGCCCCAAAATCAAAGAGCCCAGACACTTCTGTATCAAATACCATTTCTCTGCCATATTAGTCAAGTTTAATGTTGCTTCTGAGGTATAAAAGGGTTGCCAAGTGGCCTGGAGAAAATGTCTTGTCCTTTTAGTAGAGAGTTAATGGGATGGTATTTATCACGTAACATTATTTACCTCCATGGTACAAAATGCTTCAACAGTCCATTTCCACACATAAAGCCTCTATTAAAGAACAGGACATTTTTCTCAACACCAGTTTACAACCCTACATCCAGCTGGTCAGGCACAACTTGGAAAAGTAAGAATATTGGTTAGTTGTGAAGAATGGGGCCTTTTCCAGAGTTAGCCCAAGGCTCTGGATTCTGGGATGCCTTAAAGAGCAGGACGTTTTTCTCCACACCAGTTGGCAACCCTAAATTCAGCAGGTCAGGCACAACTCTTGAGAGGTAAGGCTATTAGTTATGAAGAACAGGGCCTTTACTGTAGTTGGCCCAAGGCTCTGGAACTCCTTCCTGAATAAGATGCAGCATTCTTCCTCATTTTCTTTCAGGTAGGATGCAAAATGTTTTGTGCATGTAAGGGTGTTTTCACAAAGAAGCACAGCTTAGGAAAAACGTGAGAACGTAAACATGATCTCTTAGTTTCCTTCCTTTACACACAACCCCTTAATTTCCCTCTCTTACAGGAACTAAGCCCCTGTACATGTCACTGGAATGAATGCACCTTCTTTCCCAGTTTTGCTCCATCTCCATCTTCTCTCCCCCCCTCTGTCATCTTCCTTGTCTCACTTTTTAGACTGTAAGTGCCTTGGGGCAGGAATTTACCTTCTTGTGCTGAATTAAGCATCATGCACTTTACGTGTTCTGTGTAATAAAAAACAACCATTTTATTCAGCTAAATGTAGACAAACTGGGCTTAAACTAATGGGGTCCAGTGGGATAGCTATGTTAAGTTTATGTCAACAAAGACATCCCTACAGCACAGAAAAGACATGTATTGCAGCATAATCTTTTGCAGACTTAAGCCTTTTTGCTTTAAGCTAATGCTGTAAGGCAGGCCAATTGCTACTACTAGACAGTTGAGTAAGAACAGAAAAGGGGGGGGGACCCTCAGTTATTCTCTTTTCAACTCAAGAATGGAGGCCTGTGTGTGTGTGAATAAATTTCAAATAGGAATGCCTACTTCAGTGATTCTGTAAATCTCAATCATAATCCTAAATATATAACTAGAACACCAAGCCTGAATATAAAATTACAATCTACTCTGTGACCTATTCTAATACCACTGAAAATAAGTCTTCCAGTCTTCATTGCTTCCTCTCTAGGCCAGCTTTCCAGGCCCCCAACCTTGGGGGAGAAAGTCTCTTGCCCTTGGCCACCCCATGAAGCACAACCACCTGCAAGCTTCAACTTTCCCCCAGCTGCAGTACAAGAGAGCAGAAGTTCCCGGCAAAGGCTAAAAAGAGCCAGCGACCATTGATCTCTGTGCAAGAAGACTTGCTTTTGTAGACTGTGGGATCTACTGTGCATCTCATTGCCTCCAATTGGAAGAGAAGGCAGAGAGGCCTCAAAGAGTGGGTGATACAAGATGAATTCCTGAGGAGGAAAGAGGCTGCTACTAAAAAGGGTGCAGCGAAGAAAACAGATTTCCCTAAATTAAGATGGAAAGGGAAGTAAATGTAAGGGATCTGTTCTCTTGGCCCTTTTTATAACAACAGCTGAGAGGAATTTTTGCAGCAAATTCATTGCAGTTTACCTGTATTAAGCAACCAGTGAGTTTCTTAGACAAAAGTTTAAGGAAACCTGATTTAGGGAAAGTTTTGTCTCGCTGTGGCTGCCTTGAAGTGGACCGTAGTATCAGCAGGGTTGCCCCCTAGTATGGGAAATTTCGGGAGATGTTGGGGGTGGGGTGCCAATCTGTGTAGTCTAGGAATGAGTTGTAATCCTGAAAAAACTCTAGGCCCCACCTGGAGGTTGGTAACTCTTAAGTGTCAGCATTTTCCCAGACTGTTCTGATGACAGAATTCAGTGGCCCTGTATTTATGACCTGTGAGGCTCTGGCACTCACAGACTTCACCCTTAGCATGAATACTGCCCCTGTACACATTCCTGAATCATTCAAATGCTGGGGTGGGAGTTATACTGTGAATATAAATTGAACCATATTTCAGAGTTGAAATGCGTACATGTTTAATGTGTGTACTAAATATATGGAAGGTGGAATGATTTTATTTTCGCAGCTTCTACATAAGAATAAACATTCCCGTTCTAAATACCAACATGTAAACACAGCAATTTTCTGAAGGAAAAAGGAAAATGAACTTGAAAAATAATACCTACTGATGTGCATCTCCCCCCCCCCCACTTGCATGTTTTTTGGAACACCAGTTAAATATGTAACCATGGAGCTTAGTGAACCGCTGTTGTTTGATTCTGTTTTCTGTAGCAAAAGCCTCAGTGAGAATAAGAAGCATTGGCTGGAATTTAGAACTTGCCATCATTTGGTAGCCTGTTATTTGTGTGTGATGCAGGGTAGAAAATCTGTTTATATTTGTTTTCTTGGAAAATATGTTTTGTTTAAAATTAGTGCAAAGTATCATCTGACAACTGGTGGAAGTGCTTTTGCTAGGATTTTTCATGGTCATTGAATATAACCTGTGTTTTTGATAGGGAGTATTGTGTTTTTGTACCACTGCATCAATTTGTTGTTTCAAACATGATTAAGGGAATTGTTTTTAAGAGAAAAAAGGACAAAGGTATAGTATCTGCTTGCCACCTTAGCTCTTTAAATAACTAAATACAATTCTTCTCCAAAGTACCAAAAGAAACGAAATGTCAGTTTATTACAACACTGAATTTCTTAACGCTTAATCAGAAGATACAGTGTTTCACATAATATTATAGGGGCATAAATACTATTTGCAGTATCATAGTTTCTGGGCCTGTTGAATCCCTGTTATTAGCCTCTGTGTTCCCTGGGAGCCTGAATCCCACTTACATGTGCAGTACTCAAGGGTAGATCTTTTCCATAAAAACATATCGCCTAGGGTTGGCCTCAGGGTTGAGATTAAGGAGGATACCACAAACTAAATGTTAAGTGTCTGAGCCAGAGGCAGATTCCAGTAGAGGTTATTTGAACATCCAAGTTCTTTTGAGCTCTCGTCTGATGTATTTTGCTTGAGAGGCAGGCAACAAACATGAGGAACTGTTTTCTTTTAATGTTACTGACTGAAATTTTTAAGACATCATTTGAAATGTACTCTAAAAATATAGCTGAAGATCTACAAAATCATCTTATGTAGACTATAATTCTGGGAGACCAGTGTGGGTAAAACCTCAGTGATTTAGTTTCATATTACCATCCTGTGCCGTACACAAAGGGGTCCCTAATGCCCATGCCCACCAACACCTTTTCTGTTGCCCACCAAGTGTTTTAAGAAAGTAGGTGGGGCCTGGTGGGGCTCTAGTACAGCATGGCTTCTGATTGGCCATTGGAGATGGTTGGATATAACCCTGCATGCAGGAGGATCTGGGAGGGAAAGGGTTAAGAGAATTCTCTCACTGTGGTACGTTTGGCATTTGGCCCCAACTTCTCATCGTTTAGATGTTGAGCCTCTTTGGCTGTTGATTGCCTTCTGCTTCGTCTTCTATAGGACCTCTCCTTCTCTCACTTACCTGGGCTTGGAGCTGTAGCACGTTAAACTTTTTGAAGTTAATCTGTCCACAATAAGTTAAATGTACCTACATGAATATGTCATGTAAGACGTGAATCTATTTTTGTAAGTAAAATTTCTTTGTCTTGTTCCCATTGGAGTCAGATCATTTTAGTAATTTGTTTGAAGAGCATTTCCCCTAACTGGAAAACGTGGAGGATTGGGGATACTACATAAAGCTTCTGTGCTTCTAAGGCAATTGATTTTTTTTTTACATTTAACCCAATAGAGATTTTATTGGCCATGCAGATTAAAAATACACACTCACAAACACTTATTAGGCAGCAGATGTCACCACACCACAAGGATCTTCACTGTGTGGCTGAAGATAAGCTGCAGCAGCCACTTTGTGGCTGTCTTCACCTCCTGTGGCAGCTATTTGCCTCCTGTGGCACCACGCTATATCAGAATTCCAAATGTGCCTGCAGGTTTAAAAAAGATTGGCAGCCCCTGCTGTACACTTATGCGTATGTTTAGATTTTAGAAGCAAGTTTCCTGTTCTTCTGTGTACAAGCAACTTGGAAACTTCCAGAATGAGTAGGTCACAAATGACTAGAAATAGAACATAAATCTTGTTTCAAAATAATTTGTGCAGAAGATGTGAACTGTTGTGCAATAATGTCATTCAGCTGTTACATGGAGATTTCAATTTTTTAAAACTTCTTTCTGAATTCAGCAGAAGATAACATCCCTTCAATCTGATTAAGAAGTACTATTTTTATCTTTTGGAGTTTCAAACTCAAAACTTCACACACATTATCAGAGCAATCCATACAACAACTCTAATATTGGACAGAATCGTCTTTCCTGGTGGTGTCCCCTAGTCTCTGGGAAAAATTACTCATTGCTGTGTTTCACTATAGGTAGAATGTTGGTACTTTTAAGAACACATACACACACACATATTCACAGACATTTAGGCTGCAGTCACACATGCTAAATAATCCACTTTCAGTGCACTTTCCAACTGGATTTTTACTGTGTGAACTTGCAAAATCCATTTTGAAAGTGCATTGAAAGTGGATTATTTAGTGTGCGTGACCGCAGCCTTATAGTAACTAGGGTATGTGGAAAGACTGCTGTCTGTGACTTACTTTTTATTTCCCTATTCCAAAGTTTAGATTGGTTGATTTTATTGTAATTAATTCCTTTTATGTTCTTAGTTTTAAGAGAATTGTTTGCTGAAAAGCAAACTGGAAAGAAATAAACAGTACTATCTTACACCCACATTGTAGATGTGGGGCTGAGGAATAGGGCCTTGGCCAGGGCATCCTAGTGAGTTCATAGCTGAGACAAGATTTGAACTGGGACTTTCTCCCTCTGAGGTGGACGACATCTTGTGGGTGATTCCCATCCATCACTCAGGGAGGCAGGAACTAATTTCAACTTCCTGTTTCCTGTGGCGGGAGTCACCCTAGGCTCAGTTCTTTTCCTGCCTCAGTAGGGAGAGCAGCAGAGTTTAGGCTTGCCTTACCCCTTTTCTACTTTTCTAATTTTCCATAGCTCTTACTCACCACTTTACCTTAAAACAAAAGCAAAAAAAGAGAGTTTCACTTTGCCTTTCTCGCCTTCTCCCTTCCCTCCCTTTGGCTGAAGGCTTGGGGATCTACCTCTGTGCCTATTTATTGCAGCACAATTTAGCCCTCTAGCCTAACAATGGACAGAGAGGGCAGCAACAGATTCCTCTCCACGCAGGAGAGCGACATGGCGAGGAGCAAAGATTAAGAACGTGCGGCCCGAAAACAGGCTGCAGCCACACAGAAGCAAGGAGACGGCGAGGAGGCCAAGCGTGCCAAAATGCATGCTCAGAAGGAGCCCGCACTGATGTTGGCGGCCATTTTGAAGAACGCCGACAGACAGCAAGGAAAAGTCGGGACCGGCTTGGAATGCCAATGCCCACAGCCACAATGCCCGCAAAACACTGGGCAGGGCGAAAGCCCATCCGCAGGACAGAATGAGTTCTGCGAGGGGGAGAACGTCGCTGGAACATCGATTGGTAATGTAGAAGACGACGGTCCCCGTCCCCCCATTTCCCCTAGAGCACTGGCTGATGTTATGAGTGCAGTTAGGGCAGAACTGGCCCTATCTAGAGAATACAGGGACCCGCGTCCGTGTTCTCCCTCTCCCCCTCCCCCGCGTTCTCTCGGAAGAGACCAAGCAAACCGGCCCTGGCCCACTAAGGCAGCACAAAAAAGGCTTCCATGGGAGGGCTATCCAGTAGAACAAATGGAGGAGGAGCTTGTCTCTACCTCACACATCACCAGTGATTAGGAAGGAGGGGGAATTTTCCTCAAATGAGGAGGATGAGAGGAAACCACCAACTACTGAACAATCGTTCAGATTTTTTAAGGGAGAAGACATCACTTATTTGCTATCAAAAACCCTGTCAGCACTACATATTCAGGGCTCCCAACCTATTGGGGACAAGCAGGGCGACGTGCAGGGCCAAAGAGAAGGATCTGAAATTACAGATGAGTTTTTCCCTCCATTTGACTGTTCAGAAATGGCTTTTCCCTTTCTCGATTTTTATATCAGAAAGAT
>NW_015173136.1:175927-272021 GCF_001447785.1 Gekko japonicus
ACTCCAGTTCTTGAGGATGCAGGTTCTCTTCTTGGTTGCTGTAACATCAGCCAGAAGAATTTCAGAATTAAGTGCTTTAGCCATACGCTCAGATCTTTGCGTGTTTCACAAGGATAAAGTCATCCTTAGGACAGATCCTACATTCTGTCCAAAGATCAACACCCAATTTCACAGAACACAGGAGTTATGCCTACCTTCGTTTGTTACAAATCCCTCTCATTACAAGGAAAAACTTTGGCATGCCTTAGATGTCAGGAGGGCTCTGAAGTGTTACATACTAAGGACAGACTCAATTAGAAAAACTGATGCTATGTTCGTGAACATTTCCCCCACCCCCCGTCATGCGGGAAAGAAAATGTCAAAGGCGGCAATCAGCAAAGTTCTCCACTCATGTATAGTGGAAGCATACAGATGCCTAAATCAAGTCCCTCCAGCTGGAATCACAGCACATTCACTGAGAAGCGCTGCCACAAACGCAGCGTTCACTAACAGAGCCTCAGTAGAGGAAGTATGCAAAGCCGCTACGTGGTCTTCTCTGTCCACCTTTATTAGGCATTACAAATTGAACCTATATGATTCGGCAGACGCAGCCTTTGGCAGGAGGGTGCGACAAACTGTCCTCTCCTGTGATGACGACTACCCTCCCAAAAATTAGGGACACTGCTCTGGGAGGTCCCACAAGATGTCCTCCACCTCAGAGGGAGAACAACCATTGGTTACTCACCATGAAGGGTCCTTCTCCTCTGAGGCGTGGAGGACATCTTGACCCTCCCGGGTCGTCACCTACGCTGTTATTCTGTTCCTTTTCCGCTTTTTTCTTCTATCAGTGTAATAACAGTGTAATAACAGACAGAGAGTTAGAGAATGACTTATAACCTTCTTTTCTGTTTCAGTTGCCATCGCAGGTTAGTAGATTGTTCCAGTTTTTTCTGCTTCTGTTTACTTTCTTGTTACTGCTTTCGGAGCACCAGAACTGAGCCTAGGGTGACTCCCACCACAGGAAATAGGAAGTTGAAATTAGTTCCTGTCTCCCTGAGTGATGGATGGGAATCACCCACAAGATGTCCTCCACGCCTCAGAGGAGAAAGGACCCTTCACGGTGAATAACCAATGGTCATTTCAATTCATAGCTTGCCCTTGGCTATTCTGCTCCACCAGCTCTCAAATTTGCATGTAAACTTGTGGGCTTTTCCTTTTAGATTGGGACTGGTGGATACTACTATACTATATGTTTCATGTTAACCCAAGCCTTTAATTGTGTAGTACCTGTATGCAGTAAATGGGTTCATACCAACTCCCTTTGTTTTGTGACATCCCTGCCTCTCACTAAGGCCTATGCAATGTTTGTGTTGACCGTTGTTTTCCAACTGGGGCTTGTGAATGGAGAACTCAACATCTGTAGGCCTGATCTATGTATATATTACCCCCTAATTTTGAGGGTTATGCTAGTGTACATTGACTCGGCATAAGCAGGATACCTTTAGAATGTGATGGTAGGGTGGGGATGACCCTAGTCTCCTCATGTGTGGCTAGAGCGCTATCTGCTGATGACTCCAGTGCATAATGTCATATTTGAAATAGTTCAAGTAATACACTTAACACTTAAAAAAAAAGCAAGGTGTGTTTTGTGATATATATAAGTGTTGGCAGATGCAGCACTTCATTCCATATTGCATTTTCAGAGAGAGTGCAGTTTTATTGAACAAGAGGATTGAATTCTTAACTGACTAATCAATTTTAGTAGTAAGTTAAAATGCCTAGTATTAATGGACAGCTGTATCCGTTAATCAAGGTTATAGTAGATTAACACTTGTCAGCATTTATGCTAATGATACTTATATGCTATAGACTTGCAAAATGCACTTATGTTTCTGTATTTTTCTGAAACATTTGGTTGTGCTTTTGCTTTGCACTTACAGACTGTTCCGGTCTCCCTCCTATGTCTGCATCAAAAATAGAAAGATAGTGACATTTTCCATTCTGGCATAATATCACGTCATTGAGAGACCCTCCCCCCTTTCATGCATATCAAAATAAGTAGAAGTGCTTTGTTCTGATATTTTGATTGCTTTAAATCAACATTGATGTATGGGTAAAATAAGACCATCATATGTCACGAACTGTTTTTAGCCATCTTTTGACATTCTGAGTTGAAAAATACATTTTAAAGATATTAGAATTAAAAACAAACCCGTAGTTCATGTGATGCAGCATCCTTTTGGCTAAGTGATCAGTAAGCCCTCAGTTGGGGCATGAAGAAGACAGTCTTCTAACTCTTTTCCTACCAACCCTTTTGGTATTCACATGTATACTGTCTGTGAAGCTGAAAGTCACACTTGGCTGTCCTTGCTAACAGCTAAAGCTATCCATCATGAATTAAAGGTGTAATCACACTAGTTGGAACTTGTCTGGGCTACACGTAGAAATATCTTGCAACCTATATACAAACAATACCCCTAAAGCACAAAATGCAAGGAGTAAGCAAAGGGACAGCCACCACACTTTAGAATGGGCTTAAATCATCACTTTGTCAGTTAATAGTTGAATGGGATACACTGGCCAGTTGTGGTCAGGTTATACCTCTGAGTGAGAATTGCAAAGCAGAATTCAGATGGGGTATAGAAAAGATTGATTTTGCTGTTGTTGTGCAGAGAAACTTCTTCAGCTTTTTATAATCTGAATTTTAAGATTCTTTTTTTTTTGTTAAAACATTTAAGGATCTAATATGCTCATTTCAGTTAGTTGATCGCTATAGATTGTCCAGTGACTCTGGAGAGCTCATCAGAATGTCTAATAGCTTGATCATATTGATTGTCCTTCAATTAATCACATCTGATGCTTTCATTTATCAAAAACCAAATACATGGAATTAACTTGGAGGTGAGAGAGCTCATTTCAGGATGGTATTTGCTACTGTCACTGAAATATCTCAGGGCAGATTATACTAATGGGCAGCGCAAGTCAGAATTAAGCTAATGGCATCCTATCTGTCAAGGAATAATAACCTTGAAAAGAGATTCTGAGAACGGCCTTTTGAAATCAAGTTTGATCCTACCAATGAAATGAGTTTGATCCTACGAAATACTTCCACTAACAGCAGTGCCTTCTTCCAGTGCAAAAGGCGCTCTTTGCACTAGAGGAAATGACTGCTTCTAGAAAAGTTCTGTATGAACCAACCTTAGACAATTTAGTAAAACAAAAACAAGAATACTTCCAAGAAAGCTAGTCTTCCTAGGTAATCTTACATTCTTAACGTACAAAGGGAATTATGAATTGACGCTTTTTATGCTTGTTGATTAGCAAGTGTATGCAAAATCTCTCTTTTATAAGTGCTTTACACAAACACTGATAAACTGCTTATACATAGTTGAACCAGTGGCTCATGTTTCTCAATTTTGCCTGCTCTGGCTGGCAGCTAATCTCAGGCAGAGAAAGATCTTGCCAATGTCTGTTGATCCTTTAGTAGGATGTGCCAGGGAGAATCGAACCTGGGATCTTCTGCATGCTGGTTGCATGTCCCACTACTGAGCCATGACCTCTTCCCATGGTTACTTCTGCAAACATCTGAAACTTTCAGACGTCCCCCTCTCTTTGTACCTCATTTGTTTTTGTATCATTGTTCCCTTTCCTGATTTTCATGCCACCTTTTTATGCCTTCCATCTCTTTTTTCACTTATTTTTTAGCTGCAAGGGGAAAGGGAAATCTATATGGAATGCCCTAAGTTCTTTGCAGAAAGGGCAAGATAAAAACATGATTGATATACAATTCATGGCCAGTGAAGTGACTTATTAATTAAGGGAAATCTATGCCACTTTTCTCCTCAGAGGGACCCAGACTGGGTTACAGAAATCTCCAGTATATGAAACAGCCAATTTTAAATAAGACAATTTAAAATACACCCTCAGCAGTAGTTCTGGCTCACTGGGGTATTTAATATAGGTCCTAGGCAACAAGCCACTCGCTAAGAACCATGGGCTTGTGCCTCCAGCCACACTCAGGTGAAGTACCTGCAAGGAGAGGAGAAAATGAACTGCACCCAGATGGTATTCAGCTGCTACTATCAGGATCTTCCCAATTTTCTCTGTTTCATAAACTGGTGTTTCTTGAACACAACAAGGAATAAATCAAACTGTATAGTTTGTTGATGCACCAGTTGAGTGTGGTAAGCTAATGATGTGAGCCACCCTGAGCCTGCTGCGGTGTGGAGGGCAGGATAGAAGTCAAATAAAATAAATAAATAAATAATTCACTGACCAGCCACAACTAGGGTGGCTCTTCAGTAGGGTTACTAGCTCAGGGCTGAGAACTACCTGGAGATTTTCGGGATGGGGCTTGAGGAGGGTGAAGTTTGGGGAGGGACTTCAATGGGGTATAGTCCAGTAGACTTCACCTTCCAAAGCAGCCATTTTCTCCAGGTGAACTGTTCTCCATTGCGTGGAAACCAATTATAATAGCAGAAATTCTCCAGCCACCACCAGGAGGTTAATCATCTTTTTGTATGTGGTTGTCCACAATTTTATGTGGGGAAAACAGTCTGGCCGATCAAAGTGCACATTTTAGAGCATATGTCACGCATAAGACATAATATCTCAGAGGCTGCTCTAACTGAGCAGTTCAGCTCCAATAATCATAAATGTGATGAGTTTCGTTATACAGTTTTGTTTGTAGTATCTTGCAAGAAGGACGCTCACAAAATACTTTTGCAGGAAGAGGCCAAGTGGATATTTCGTTTAAATTCATTCTGAGTTGGACTTAAGTTGCTTCTTGTAAACATCTATTTCTGAGAGGAATAAGATAAGATGGATATTTCATTTAAACCCATTCTCTCCTCTTGGATTCTATTTTGAGTTAGATTTAAGTTGTGCTTTATATACATCTTTCTCCTCGGAATGTGTTAGAACTGAATCATGAGAGCATTATTTACATTTAGATAGTCCAATACTTTCTCTTTAAATGCATGATCTCTGTTTTGCCACCTGTTAGCAATTTAGTGTTCTTATGTAATGGGATTAATTAGTCAGGACACTATGAGCACGTAAAGAATTTGTTTCATTGAAGAGGAAACAATGTTTTGTGTTAACGTTCACGGATTAGAATTGTGTAAATATTTTTAACCTTGTGGTAGGCTTTATGGATTTTTCATACCAGCTTTAGTGACATGATAAGATGATTAATTGATTATATTGTTTTTCCTCTCATTTCAGTGATGTGTAAACCAATGTTATTCACGCAGCACACTTAGATAAAGCAGTTATGTGAAACGGGAGTATATGCAAATTCCGTTAGTGCGGATGCGTACATCTTGTTGATGAAACACTACTCACTGCAAAGCAGCAGTCTAAATATATATTATCATTATACATCACGGTTGTTTTCTTCATTGTTTGCATCCTTCCCATGATCTCTCTGTTGTTTCTACAACCACCAGGAGGTTGGCAACTCTACTCTTCAGACATCTCTCAAAATGTTGTTGGGGAGAGTAGGAACCACTGTAACAAGGAGTTGAAACTCCTATCAAACACACTATCCAAACCCACTTGTTGTGCCTTGTGTGTTTGGAGCACAAGGAGAAGCTTTTAGTAGAGGCCTGACTCTTAGATCAGAGATAAAAGTAGTGCATCTTCTGTTCATGCTCTCTCTACCAGTTAGGCCTTATAGCCTTTTAAAGCAAAACCCCAGGTCTTTCTCCTGTAACTGACCTGGAGATGATAACTAAAACCTTTTGTGGACTAAAGAAAACTTTTTGGGCAACTCAAAATGATCCTTGGTAGTTTTAATCTTTGTCTTATCTCAGGTTTCCACAACATGTTCCATGATTTTTTCCCCCCCCCCCCAACTGTTTCTTTTAACATAGGGGCTGTGCTTCAAAGAGGGAGAACAGTCTAAGGTCACGCTCTCACACGTGCCAGAAAAAAACGGGGGGAAGCGAGGCTATTTCCTCCAGAGGAATTTGACCTGCAGTTGCGCACTCACACAGTCCTTGGAAGCTGCGGGCACAGCCCACCAGTGCATGATCAGACGCAACTGCGGGTGAGTCGGGTTTTGTTTTTGTTTTTTGCTGTTTATATGCTTAAGCGAGGAATTGTTGAATCACATCTCCGCACTGAGGGCTCCCTGTGGAGTTTGCAATGATGCACATACTGAGAAGGGGGGAAAACCAACGGCACAGAGTCAGGATGGCCTGATCAGACCATCCTGATGCCACAAGAGTGCGCTGGGGCGATCAGGCAGAAGACAGTCCGTCCGTGGTCTGTCACAACCCGTTTTCTACCGGATTTCCTTTAGTGTCTTTTAACTCCACTTTTGTGGCGGAGCAGAACGGGTTGCCGATGGCTGTGGGGCACTTCCTAGATGTTGTTGTCTGATCGTGTCCTTTAAATCCACCCGGCATTCATGCCTATGGCGGGTCTAATTGTGCATATGATCGCAGCCTAGGTGGAGTGGGGCGTAACCCCCCCCAATACGCTCTTGTTCTTCCAGTAATTGCCACTCCCAGGCTGCTTTTGGTGGTACCGAGTATCTTTCTAAGTGGAGTTAAACCAGCTGGGGATAGGGAAGATCTTTGGCAGGAAAATATCAGAAGGTGGGTGGGGGGAATAGCTCTTCTCCCTCCATGGCCAGCTCCCCTGATTATGGTAATCCTCTGGTTCAGTGAAACAAATCAAGAGAGTGTTAGGAGTCTGTCTTGTTTTTAAAAGCAAAGTCTTTGCCAGCACTTCCTTATTTGCATTTTTGGGTTTGCACTTCAGTATGTTTTTTAAAATGGAGGATTGCATTGGAAACACACTAGCTGTACATCTATGAAACATAAATGTGTATTAGTGCACTGGTGCTTCAACGGACTCAAATCGAAGTAATGTGAAAGAACGATTGTGCTTTAATTCCATAGAGTAGGATTGATTTGCAATTTTAGACAAGCTGTTTCTTTTGCTCAGCAGGACAGTATGCTCAGTTCGTTGATATTGCAGTTGATATTGATACTGCAGTTCACTTTGTATCAGATTCTGTTCCGCTCCATTCTTTACTAAACCTGTTTTGCAAGTTTAAATTTAGTGGTTGCTGCTTGTTCCTTTTTATAATAACATTATCCTGCTGAGTGGACTTTAAAATGGATTATTCTCATGACAAGGTGAGTGTATATCCTACGGTACCAGTCAGTTTTTCCTGTGTCTGGATTCCCACTTCGATTATGGTACGTGCATGGCAGAGCAGCAGAGTAAGATGCCTAATCTTTGATGGACATAGATCCCATTATATTTGTAAATGAACTATACGAGTGTGTGTGTGAAATGGTGATGGGTTGAAAAATGCATAAATGTGTACAGTGCAATCAAAACAGTAAATAAAGTACAATCTGTTCAGCTTCTCAAATGCAGGAGCAGATGAATGTTTTTGAAAATCTGCCGTAACCAAAAGTTAAATATGAGACTTGGGGAGCTGATGACAGCAGCTTTGCATGAAAAGGAAGAGTTCTGTGTTTCACCGCTTTTACAGAAACGTCTGACCGCCATGCAGTCTTCTGTCTTGGGGATCTCAGATTGTCAAGGCAGCAAAGAAGGTAGCCGGAACAGTCTAAACCTTTGATTGTCACCAGCTTTCTGTATAATTCCACCCATGGGCTCTAGCTTCTGTTCAGACATATTGTGTGGCTGCACCCATGCCAGTGACACCACAAGGGCATTGCTGGCATGAGCACAACAATGCGGAATATTCAGATTGTGAGGCAAGGATTGACACAATTCTTTAGAAGTATGGTTTGCTCCCACATCGCTTTGGCACTGTATAAAATCAAGTAAAAATGTGAAAAGAGGAAGTACAGGGAGAGTAGGAAAATGTAAGAAGCAAGTCAGATGCGTGTGTCGGAGAAGCAAAGGCATGGAGTTTGAATTGTCTTTACCAGTATCCCCTTCATACATTGGCTTGGATCCAGCAATGTGTGTTTGTGTTAAGGGCAGTCAAATTGCTTCTGACTTAGGGCAACCCTATGAATGAATGACCTCCAAAACGTCCTATTGTTAGCAGCCCTGCTCGTGTCTTGCAAATTGATGGCCATGGCTTCTTTTAATGAGTCAGTCCATCTCATGTTGTGTCTTCTTGTTTTCCTGGGACCTTCAACTAGAGTTATTGTCTTTTCCAGTGAGTCTTGTCTTCTCATCATATGGCCAAAGTATGATAGCCTTAGTTTAGTCACTTTAGCTTCTAGGAAGAGTTCAGGCTTAATTTGATCTAGAACCCACTTATTTGTCTTTTTGGCAGTCCACAGTATCCATAAATCTCTCGTCCAACATCACATTTCAACAAATCGGCTTTCTTCCTGTCGCTTTCGTTATTGTCAACCTTATACCTGTATATAGTAATGGGAAAAACTTCGATATCTTGGTCTTGGTGGACAGTGACACACCCTTACACTGAAGAAACTTTTTTTGCTCCTTCATGTCTTCCTTTCCCACTCTCAATCTCTTTATGATTTCTTGGTTGCAGTTTCCCTTTCGGTTGATGATGGAGCCAAGGAGTAGAAAATCTTGAACAATTTCAGTTCCTTCATTGTTAACCTTTAAGTTGTGTAATTCCTACACACATGGAAACATTACTGCACTTAGTGAATTTACATCTGTGGACTGTTTTGTGCAACACTTATCACTTCCCTCCCTATATATTGCCCAGAAATTTATTGCACAAGATCTTGCGCAAGTAGAAATGTAAGATCAGGGCTAGTGGTTAGTCCCTGTGTGAAGCAGGAAGCTGGACTAGATGGACCACTGGTTTGATCCAGTAGGATTCTTCTTATGTTCTGAAGGAGGGATACAATAAGTTTGACTTAGCACATGTGGTTACCACAGTCTTTTTCTTGCATTTCCGCTTGCACAAAAGCTCTAGCTCAAGTGGAAATTTTGGCAAATTTTGTCACAATGTTGTGGTCCTCCACCTGGAGGAGGAGGAGGAGATTGGATTTAGACCTCGCCCTTCACTTGAAGTCTCAGAGCAGTTTACAATCCCTTTCCCTTTCCCTCCCCACAACAGACACCCTGTGAGGTAGGTGGGGCTGAGAGTGCTCTGAGAGAACTGCCCTTTCAAGGACAGCTCTTGTCAGAACTATGGCTTGCCCAAAGTCATTCAGCAGCTGCAAGTGGAGGAGTGGGGAATCAAACCCAGTTCTCCCAGATTAGAGTCTGCACACTTAACCACTACACCACCTGCCTCTTGATGTCTGACGTGCTTTATGAAGGACCTCTGGTTCCTTGCTAATAAACCCATATGATCTACCTTTTGGCATATTAAGTCCTTTCCCTGAAGGATTGAAAAAAAATCTCCTTTCTTTCTATAGGTAAGTTTTGGTGGGCCACATGGCCCATTAATGATATTTTGTCAAAAAATAGGCAAAATAATGACATAAAATTCATCTGAAATTCCTGAAGGAAAGGTAAGCTTATTTTAATTTTATGTTGTTAGCAGCCTTGAGTGCTATTTCAATAGCACGACGTTGTGGTATAAATAAATAACGTTGTGGCAAATTGTCAAATACTGAAAGCTTGAGTAAACAAGCAAAATCTACAGTGTGCTGCAAAAGGAAAGGAAGAAGTAGGGGGTCACTAGCCAGTTTGAATTGGAGGAAGAACCTCTTGCCATCTAAAGATCAAAAGGCCATATTTGCCCTGCCAAGGAATTTGCCTGGCATGGGCAGCTCATGTGTAAGTCATATCATTTTGGAAAACAAATAAATAATAAGATCTTTCTACAAAAAGCCTAAAGGGACTACTAGTGCCATCCTAAGCAGGTCTGCTCAGGTTTGTTCAATGGGTTTTACTTCCAGAAAAGTGCTCTTAGGATTGCACTGTAACAGTTGATTGCATAGGATTTAGAGGGGTGTAATTCTGTTTAGGAATCATATTGTAAGTCCCCTTAGCTGGGTGTAACTCTGCTTAGTATTGCACTATCATTGCCTAGTTCTAGCCTGGAGGATTCTAGCCCTTTATTGGTTAAGGAGAATCTGGGCTGCTGAGGGCAAGATGGAACTGAAGGGATAGCATAGTTTTCTGTTCCCTGTGTTTGTTTTAAATTTTATTTTCTTTCTTCCTTTTCTTTTGTGTGCATGGTGTGTGTGTGTGTGTGTCTGTTCTTAAAGTAAGCTTTTTATTCTGCACTAATCCTCAGAAGCAGCCCGAGAAATGACATTTATGCATATTTTATAATATGATTTCTGTCGGCATATGGAGAAAACAAATCAATTTCTCAGCAGCGCACTGTTTAAAAGAAACAGCAACAACCTGTGGGATAAGTTGCAGAAGCTGTTAAAATTAATTATAAATGGCAGAAGATATAATGTTAGGCAGGGAAAAATGTGCTAATGTGTAAAGAATATTAAAGCTTGGCGTATAAAAGAATTGTCTGATTATTTAAAAATTTATGTTTTTATTAATGCCATAATGTTTTGAAACAATGTAGTGCAAAGACATGCTCTCATTTTTGTTGTGATACTCTAATAGCTCCATATCTTATGTCAAATATCAGGAGTCATCCTGTTTTGCAGATTGATACTGGATTGCCATCATGCCAGCTCAGGTTGACACTTTGCTGCTTTCTTGAAGTAAATTGCAGTTGCTTACAGTATTGGCAAAGGAGGGCAGGCACTTCCATTGGTGCAGCTGCTGGAAGTCAGGATCCCCAGCCTAAAAAAAGTCTTGTGTTTGTGACATGATTGCTCCCCAAGTGCCTATTCTGTCAGTCTTAAGTTAAGGAAATGGCTGCTCATCCTGTGTGAATGAATTGCTAATTCAGAGCCATGTTAGATGGTCCAGGACTACACTGGCAATTTTTTTGTTGAATAAGTGCCAGTAAGAGAATGTTCTGATGATCCTGTGCCACTTGAGAATGGGAAATGATACACATCTTTGTTTTTGATGTAATAAACTAGCATTAACGTTTATTTATTTCTCACTGAGGTGGCAAATGCGTCTTTGGGCTGTACCGCTTCACAGTGCAAGGGCCAACTCATATGACTGGATGCTTTCACATTGGGGGAAAACATTTGAAAACTAGATGGAGATTGGAGATTGGATTTATACCCTGCCCTTCACTTCCCAAAGGAGTCTCAGTGGCTTACAATTCCTTTCTCCTCCCCTCCCTGTAACAGACACCTTGTGAGGTAGGTGGAGCTGAGAGAGCTCTCTCGAAAACTGCCCTTGAGAGAACAGCTCTGAAAGAACTTATGACTGACCCAAGGTTGCACCAGCAGCTCCATGTGGAGGAGGAATCATGCCCGGTTCTCCCAGATTAGAGTCTGCATTCTTAACCACTACATCAAACTACACCTGGACAGAGGAAGATGGTTTTTATCTTATAGTTTTCTAGCTTTATCCCCTAGTATCTAGGAATCTGTGTGCAGGATTTTATTTTTTTTTGTTAACAGAGTCATGTGAGTCCTCAGCTGGGGTCAGAAATGGTATAACCAAGACACAAAGTTACCACTTGGTGATTACTAAGTCATTGTATACATTGCTAGGTCAATCCAGCGTTACACTATAATGGGTGGTCCTCCTGGAGCTGATTTTGTAATATGTAAAAGGAAGCATGAGCAGACATAACCACTCCTCATTACCCTGTCTCCGTCTTGTCCTTTTGTACCATCTAAATTGGTCCCAGAAACCACTGTGTTGGGCCAATCACAGACTAATTTTGTGTAGGGTGAGTATGCCATCAATTGAATATGATCAAAGGAAAGACTTTTTTTACCAGTGAAAATAGAAAATCAGCAAGGGAAAAAAATACTACTGAGCTTCTCTCCCCTCCCCCCATCACCACCAGAATTTGGTCATGTATGAGAACATCTCAAGTTAATTAGGCCATTGATTTTTTTAAAAAGCATTGGCTTTTGTTGTTGAGCGAAGTCTATGAGAACAGAAATCAGTATTTGACTTTTTCTAATTGAGTGCAGATTTGGTAGTATACCCTCATGTACTGTTCCTCCAGATGTTACAACTTGTGGAAGGGATGTTGCCTGCAATTGCTTGAAGTAGAATAGCTACAGATCTGTTACAGTTTGGATTCTACTTGGCTTTTGTAGAGATGTTTTTGGACAAGTCCACAATACAGTTTAAAGTGTTTATTAGCATAATGCTTTTGGCTTTTATTAGTAGTTTTTATTCTTTTGAAAGGAAGAGTAATTACTGTGGCATTATGAAACTTGTTTCCTTCAAATACAGGAAGAGGAACCGAAATATAAAATATTTTTGAAGTTATTGGCCTGTGTATAGTAGATATAATGCTTTTGTGGTGAGAGCTTTGTGCAGTTGGTAGCGATTAACTGTATTCTGTGTCAAAGGGTGTATTCTGGAATTAGAAAACCTGTAAACATAGACTGACTAGAATTTGTTGTGGAGGGTTGTGTGTTTTTTGAGGGAATGCAAAGATCTTTTCGGAACATTAGAGCCCTTAAGCTTGTAGGAAACAGGTTGTAAAACTGAGGGGAGGAAGAGTAATGCTTTTTTTTTAAGCCTCATTCATAGAAACATCTGAACTTCTTTCATTGACCTTTTATGAATGGAGGTGGGGAGAGAATGCTGGAGCAGCCTGAGGCAGAGTGAAAGCTTGAAAAATGCCAGTCCAAATGGAAACTAGATGACAGGTTTACTGGGCCATCTTTGCTATATTTGTAGTGCATCTGGTTCTCTCTGTGTAGCATGCTAGTGCCTGTATGCTCAAATATATACAAAACCAATTTTTGCAATATTGATACATTGAAACAGATCCTTCTAAACCCTGTATAGGTGTACTTTGGTGGGTGTTCGTGGGGAAAAATACTGTTCTGGTATGTGGAAAGCCATAGTGTATGCAGACAGTTATCCATTGGGGTCATCCAAATTATACAGTTGGTTCCCATATCAGCACCGTATCACTACCTGCAGCACTGGCATGAGATGTAATCATGCACTTTGGATAATGTGCATGGTTGCCTCATGAATAAACTGCAGCTGCAATATGAAGCCTCAACTGTGAAACTGGGATTCTTGTTTAACTTAAGTTTTATCTTACATCAGTGAGCTTGTTGAGATCATTCTAATTATTTGTGGAGGCAGTTCCAATCAAGCTTAGATCATGGTGGTTGTGAGCTGGGGAGTTTCCAGTTCAAATCATGTCTCTGCCGTGAACTTACCAAGTGCTCTCTGACTTACTGCTCTGGAACACAGTTTGAGAATTCTACATATCCATCAATGGAATGCCAAGGGTAGAAATTTTGATTTGCCATTTTGTAAATCAGAGAAAATCATTTCTAAAGCACAGTGAGGCAAGGATGGGGTTAATTTTATGTCACATACATCAGTTGTTCATGCTCAATTTTCTTGATGGTTGCAGCGAAATGTCAGAATGGAGCCTGACACATATGCACACCCATATGCCTTCTCCTGCATGTTAAACATTTGTACCTACATTTTATTAGCTGATTATGTGTTTGCTGTACTGAGAATATAGTACAAAGCAAATCAAGACAAGATACATAGAGGGAGATGTAACAAAGCATGTAGGTGTAATTTCACCATCAAATTGATTATCGTTATCCCAAATCCCACTCCTTTGTGTGCAGTCTGATTGGAAATTTTTTGATCGCTGGTAGTTAAAGTACTTCTGGAAATAAGTGCTTTGTGAAGTATCCAGTAGGTTACTATATAAATGTTCAGGTTTTCAGCCTTAGGACTTGCCAGATTCCATTGTACATCTGTTAAAACTAGTGGCAGTTTTCCTGTTGACTAACGGTACAAAGATTAAAGTTATATTGGCAAATGAATCATTTTAGTGTGCTGGTTTGATCATTTAATAAATCAATTTGATTGAATGTTCCCCTGATGATACAATTGTCAAATTCTCTTCTCATTTTCCTGTGGCACTTCCAACAAAACGTGACACCTGTTTCAAAATATGTGTCTGTTCCAACATGATTTTTATGATTGCTAACTATCTACAGTTGGCAAAATATTATGGTACTGAAAATTCCTGTAAACTACTATACTAGGAGGAAAAGACTGTTCTAAGTTTGGCGGTTCACAGTCTTTGAGTATAGCAGTGAACGCTGACACAGCTGTAAGCAAAGGGCTGTTGTAAATAGGAGCACACATAAATCTGATCAGGGGTAGCAGTTTGTATTATAAAAGTAGAAGCCCATCCCTGAAATCATCCTAAGCGTGTTAATAACAATAGCTGCTGTTATTTATTTACAAGGGGGAGGCTTGTGAAACTTGCGTGGGGGGAGTCCAGCCAGACCACCTACCTTGGAGCCTGGTGGTGCCAGCATCTGGGAGCCGTTCCAAGCCCGGAGCTGCTCCCAGTGCCTGCTGCTGCTGGGCCCCAAGCAGCTCCTTGCATTTGCCACCGCTGAGACAGGGCCCGGAGCACCTCCTGCCATCTGCCACCACAGCAGGCCCTTAATAACTCCCAGTGTCCGCCACTGCAACAGGGCCTGAAATGACTCCAGTGCCCACTGCTGCCGTGGCAGGGCCCAGAGCAGCTCCCAGTGTCCACTGCTATGGCCAGGACCCAAACAGCTCCTGGCATTTGCTGCCATTGCAGCAGGGCCCAGAGTGCCTCCTGCCATCTGCTGCCACCGTGACAGGGCCCCAATTGAGTGACTTCGGGGTTCACCACCGCTGCAGCAGAGCCCAGAGTGGCTCTTGGCACCCTCCAGGCCCCAGGGCTGTGCCACAGCTCTCAACAGCCAGTACAAAAGCAAGGTATGTGTAGACAACGCTTTTTATTTTTATATTTTAAAAATTCTTCTTAGGGGGAAATTCGAACATTTCAGTTTTTTCTGCACACCTGGGGAGTCCTCCCAAGTATGCAGAAATTTTTTTTAAACCTCCGTGTGGCCTCAATCCATGGATTTAGCTTTCCACAGATGGGGGCCATGGGTGGCTATTAAAATATAAGATCTATACGTTATGAATGTATTTAATCTGCTTTCCACTAAAAACATTCAGTGGAAGCAATAAAATCTACAAAGCCTGCTAAACAACTAAAACCAGACAGAAAACAGTTACAAAAACAATATCATTAAAATACCCACCACTAATTACAGCCATTTGATAGTAATGAAAGGCATGGGAGCTGTAGTAAAGAGGAGAATTTGGCGAGATTGAGTGGAGAAGCTGGGTGGAACCAGCCCAGTATTGACAGATCCTGGGGGACTTGTCTGGTTAGTGAATTCTACAGCTAGGGTGCCATTAATGTAAGGCCATCCCTCTTGGTAGTCACTTGTCTGACTTCTAAAGGTGGGACTACCAAAGGAGAGCCTCACTTGAATATTGAAATTGACACTAGATTTGTATAGGAAAAAGTAGTCCTTCCTGTGTGTGCTAAGACTGATCAAGAGGCTTGGCTAAGTAGTTTAAATGTTTCCCGCTTGTTCTCTTAACCACTGCACTGAAGTAGTAAAGTCGTGCCAGGTTGTACCACTCTTGCAAATAGAGACATATAAAAAGGAAAAAAGTAGCTCCACATAGAATGCCAGATGCTAGGTTGGAATTAGTCCATGGCTTTCCCTATGATGTGCTGGTTGTCTGTGTGCTTGGTTTTTTTGTATGGGTAGTCACTGTATGTGAGCAGCCAGCTGAAATCTGAAGTGGGACAGCTTCATATGCAGGTTTATCACTTCAGTGAGAACTAGGTCTGAGCTTGGTAGTGGCCCTTTGCGAATTTTATTTCATTTCAGGCTTCCCTGTTAGCCTGTGGTTTGGATTACTTGCTTGAGTGCTCTGTATCTGTCTGGGCTTCTAGTCTGTGGCATATTCGTATATTTTTTTAGTTACTACTTTGTGTACTACTTTGTGTATACTACTTTTCTTGTAGCCATGAAATTCCATGCAAAAATCAAACAAGCCGTGATCAAGTTAAAGTGCTTCCTAAATAGGAAGGTTTTAGGTTTCTTTCTATTACAGATACAGGCACCAATGGGGAGCATAAACCTCCTTTTAAAATTTGTGATACTACATTAAAGACGATCACAGAGCTGTGTAATACTTGACATGGTCTTGGTGCTTACCATAACTATACTAGTGTTTCCTAGAGTAGATATATAGGTCACACGGGGGAAATTGACGCGGCCAAAGTGTGGCTTTTTAGAGCCGCACCAAAAGAGACACACGGCGCTGGGATCAGACAGATCCCCTGAGCCGCCGCGCAGTTGCTCCCCGGCACGATCAGATGCCGGGGGGGGAGAACCATGGAAGGGAGAGCAAGGCAGCCGGCTGCGCATGTGTGTGCATGCGCAGTTCAGCCGGGAACCTTGAATGCTCCTGAAGATGGGCACGCTGGCAATCCCATGGCCGTGCTTGCTGCGGTGTTTCAGGTTGGTACTACTGTATCCTAGGGGGTTTTTTAGTGCACGTTTTCGGCCTGAAGGGATGAATCGGGGACGGGTACACGCCGCTTCCCAGATGTTGCGGTGTGATTGTGCCCGTTTGCTGCGCCCCCGATCGTGCCTGTTTGCTGCGGGCCAAAACCTCCCGTGTGACCGGTGCCATAGATGAACAACAGAAGTGTGTCCTTAGAGCAGGTGTATGCATGCAGTTAAGCAGCTGCTTCTCAAATGCATGCCCACAGGTGTTTAATGGTATGCACCTGTTGTTCATATGCTACATATTTACTTCAGGAAACACAGGCGTACCTAGAGCAAACACAGTTATCAGTTCATGTAAAATGTGAATAAACCTTCAGAGGCAGGAGGAAATTTGATGCACGGGATTTCTGGTTAGGAAATCTTCAGGCCTATCATTTCTACATGCTTAAGTGGATTCTGCCAGACCAGGCTTGCTGGCTACCATTTTGAGTGCCAAAAATATAATCATAGCATCAGTAATGCTTGAATAGCTCACTTTCCCTCACTGTGACCGGGTCAGTAGCAGAGAATGCAAGTGGCTTCTTTATTCGGCCAGTAAAAGAGACAAGGGTTAGAAGAAGCCATCTAACAAGGCCACTTCACATGAAAGGCTATTAGATCCAGGTCATTGAATTTGGTCTGCTGCATTTTATGACAAAGTCTAAAAATGCAGATTTGTAACAACCTATGTTAATGAATTCCAACTGCTTGAATTTCACACTGAATAATGGCTGGAATTATGAGAGGTGGTGATTTACAAGGTCTGGTTGAATGCAATCTTTTTTTTTCAAGATTAAGTTGATAGAATACTGAAATATCACACTATTTTTATTAATGAATATTCTTTGCTTCAAGTAATGTGTTGGCAAAAGGAATTTTTAAAAATAATAAAACAAAAGGTGATAGAATGACAATTCCAAAGTGTCCAATAAATTTTTAAAATGCAGTATCACATTTTAAATGTAATTTTGTGCATATGGAGAATGGAAAATGATACCTCTTTACCCCGAGGCTGCCCTTTTTTCATATATCAAAAATATTCTATTTAAATGCAGATTTTGATTTGCTAACTGGCACTGTGCACAAGAAGGAGGGATGGTAAAGAAGGCAGGAAATCTGTATTTTTTAAAATTAATGGTATTCTTCACATGCCCTATCAAAGTGAGATGTTTCAGTTTTTAAATATGGCATAAATATGAGTTATAGGATTGAGACTGGAAATATCCTTAATTTGATGTTTTATCCCAAAATAACAGGTGGTAGAAAAGAAGTTGCATCAGACTTTTAAAAGCAATAAAATACAAAACACAGACCTGGGGGGGGGGGAAATATATTCATGTATGTATGTTTGTGTTTATGTACTGAGAAGGAAGGCATTTAAGTGTTAACTGGAGGTGCTGGTTGTAAGGGATGAGCTGTAGCTCAGTGATAGAGCATCAGCTTGACATGCAGGAAACCCCAGGTTTAATCTCTGGCATCTCCAGCTAAAAGGATCAGGTGATGGATAATGTGAAAGACCTTCACTTGAGGTCCTTGAGAGCTGCTACCAGTCTGAGTAAGACAATATTGACCTTGAAGGGTCAACAGTCTGATTCAGTATGGGTCACCTTAATGTGTCTGTGTAAAAATGGCATGAATCAAAATAAGTAAGGATGGAACGATAGGTATCGGATTGGTCTTGGTGAGGGGGGATAACTACTGAGAACAAGTGCTGTTCTTTCCCATCATCAGTTCTCTATGTAAAGGTGCCATCCAGTTACAATTGAGACTTAGATCCACTGTATGAATTTGTATGATATTGTAACAAAATCAGTTTTGCAAAGGTTTTGCAATGTCCTTGCAGAAAGACAAAAACTCTCTCACTTCTAACACAAAGAGATCTGCACAAATTTTCAACAAATGGAAAAACCCCTAGATTTGATACAAGTGTTTAATAGTCTAGTAGTCATGCTGAGTGCATTAGAACTCATTCCAAGGTAAATGTGCACAGAATTGCATTTTAAGCCCCTTTCTTAGTATTGGACTTTCTATAATTGTAGCATGTGTGATTTAAAAAAATAAATAAAGCACAGTTTGCTTCTGTTATAGGAGTTCTAGCCTAACCCAGCTGAATATGCATATATCGTGCTGCAGTAATTACACCCTTCTTGTATGTAAATATTTTTAGGCTGGGAGAATGCTATTCAGCTGTAATGGACCAAGTTTTATTAACTTTAGTTTTGCCTTTTGCTTCTGGGTACAGTTTTGGTTAAACTCTTTTCCTTCTCATTAAACAAAACATTATTTTCAATAATACCCTTACAATTTTTTTTTTTAAAGGTGATTAGGTTACTGGGTGCTCTAGGTTATTTTACTTATTTAATTTATTTATATAATCATAGAGTTGGAAGGGACCACTAGGGTCATCTATTCCAACCCTGTGCCATTGCAGAAACTGCAATTATTAGTGTCCCCAGCAAGTAGGTATCCAATTAAAAACCTCCAACAGTGAACCGTCCACCACCTCATGTGGGAGACAGTTCCTCCATCAGGAGGAACACAGTTCCACCATCAGGAAGTTCATCCTCAAATTTAGACGAAGCTTCCTTTGCTGTAGTTTATATCCATTAGTCCTGTCATGGGTGGAACACACCTCACCATCAGGAAGTTCATCCTCAAATTTAGACGAAGCTTCCTTTGCTGTAGTTTATATCCATTAGTCCTGTCATTGAACACAATCGAAATCATATCTGCCGCATCCTCCACATAGCATCACTTTTAGGTATTGGAATGTGGCAATCATATCACCTCACATGTCTCTCTCCTCCAACATAGAAATTCCCAGCTCCTTCAACCTCTCCTCATAGGTCATAGTCTCCAACCCCCTCATCAGCTTTGTTTGCCATATGCTGGATTTCTTCCAGTGTACTCACATCCTCCCTTAACTGTGGTGCCCAAAACTGGACAGTGAAAGCCGAAATGTCCATAATTTCTGTTAAAAAGTTCCTCCATAGCCGACAGAAGTTTCTTGGCATTTCCTTTAACCAAATTCCATTCTTCTGCCTGTAAGTTGAATCATCATTCAACAGGTCACATGGTATAGAATTTACATGACTGTACCACCACAGATATGGAGCTGGGGCACCAGAGTGGTCCCACATGAGTATGGCAGGGGGAAGGTTTGTAGGTAAGCCTTCAGATTGTGTGCAAGCAAATACCTTTTTAGTGGGGATGAGTGGATTCCTCAGACTTTACCCCAGTTAGGACTTATTCTGTTTTTAATCCAATTGTTTTGCTATATCTCCTGTGGAATTTTGAAGAGTGCTGAGGAACAAAATTCCAAGTATTAAAGATGTTTTAATTTTGCTTGTCTATGACAAAGAGAGAAAAAAATTAAAGTTCTATGAACGCTTGTATGAGTCTGAGAACTGGAGATTCAGGAAATAATGAATCCATGTTTTGCTGTGTAAAAATCTCATTAAATAACAGGAACACCTTCAAAACTTTATCTTCAGTGCCAAAAACAACAAAACAAAAGCAACAGGCAAATAGATACAGTATGTAATTGTGGTGGGATCGCTCTGTTATCTTTGTTATTTCTAGAATCCTTGCATCTTTGTATTGCAAATAGGTTCATCTATGAGATTTTAAAGAGACATTTCCTGAAAGTTTCCTAACATTTTCCTAACATTCACAGTAAAAGTCAAAACACAAAAGGTGTGAATTCCACTTGGACGTTATCAGATCTCCTATAGCAAGTTTGGACTTCTTATCAGAACTCTTTTCTCTGGGTTCTAAGAAAACAGACATTCTGCCTGATCTAAAGGGGATACTGAGGAGGCAAAAGAGCTCACTTGTGGACCAGATCACAGAACAGAGTTGCATCTCATTCATTTTTTATGCACTTAGTTGACATTATGGGTTTTAGGAATGGACTGACTGGATGGTGACCTGCTTTTGAAATGCTGTGTGACAGCTTGCAGTATGAGACTCGCCATAGTATTTCCCAGCCCCTTCTGGAGATTTCCACAGTATTTAAATAAAAGGTTTGCTCACCATGGGTTTTTTTTTTTTGGTGTGCTTGTGTGTGTGTGAGAGAGAGAGTGTGTGTTCTGAAAATAGGATCTATCCTATTGTAGTTTGCGTTTGGTGTGGTGGAATTCCAGGGTGCGTTCAGATGGGCAGCTAATCCTGCCATTATGCCGGTTTACATTTGATCCCGATCTTTTTAATCCGTCCTCACACGAGCAGACATCCCCCAGGGGAATCAGACATCCCCCGGGGGAATTGCCTTACCACGCGCTGCTTCCGCTGTGGATTGTCTAGATGGCGTCCACTGAAGGAGGCATGCACGGTAGGTTTTTTTTTTAGAAAAACCCTTTTTGCGCATAATTGTTTATCCGTGCATGCACAAAATCAAGATTTTTTTTAAAAAAATGGCACTCGTTTGGGATGGTCTGACATCAGACCATCCCGAACGGGCACCATTTTTAATTTCGTGCTGGAACGATCAGACAGGAGAAAGTCCGCGAGTGGCCCGTCGGAACCAAAAACTCCAGATTTAAAGTAGTATCTTTTTAGTACAGCTCTGAGGCACGGCAAAACGGGATGCTCATGGAAGACGGATGTTTCCCAGTCGTTGATGTCTGGACATTACATTTAAATCCATAAGGCACTTGTGCCTCATGTGGATCTAAAGAGCCATCTGATCGGACCTCCAGAGATCCTTTTAAGTCATTGATATGACTGAGTTATTCAGCTGATGTTTCTAGTGATTCCATCATAGCCTGTCTGTTTGACACTTCCGTCGCATGGTGTGAGGTGGTTGTGTAACTTTAAAAAATGTGGACACTACTAAAAGACACTGTGGAGAGCCATGATTGGTCCCAGCTTCCTACAGGCCTTTTCATACTGTGTACCACCTATGTATGTATAATCCCTCCTACAGTTCCCAACATTATTTCATACCCTAGCGTACCAAAGAAACGGAACTCACGATGGGGCTTTGCATATGAAGAGGCTGGACTATGCTGATAGAAGCAGGAGTGATTTTTCAAAGACTAGAGGCCCAGAGCAGATGTAGTCTCCCAGGGTACCCCGTTATTTTCTCCCATATAAGTGAATGAGTGTTGTTTATTAGCACTGGGGAAAGTATAGCACAGCTTTGTAAAATATTGTAATGATGGGCCTTGCCCTTGAACACCAGGGTTCTGATTTTCACTAACAGGAGTCCTGGAGATTAGTGCAACTGGAGTTGGTGCACAGTGCACACATCTCCCAAGAGTCTTTTCAGTGCTTTCCACTGTGTGTGTGTCTCATACTTCCTCTGCCACACAGCTGGTCATGAAATAAGTGTGTATCTGCTAGAGTATAACTGTAGGTACATACAAAATCTGGAACATGTACCTACTAACCCCATAACATGTCTCTATGTCTCAAGTTTTGGCTGTAATCCCTGTTACTTTGCATATCCAGTCAGCCCAGTGGGATACCTGCAATAATGCTGAAGAATGCGAGGCTGTGTTGAATAGTGGCCATGGGTATTGCTTTAAAGGTGCGTTAGAAATGTTCCAGAGGTCGACAGTGACTTTTGAAATCTCCTGGACATGGTTTACTACAATCCGAGGCCTAACTATCGCTTTATTCCCCACATTTTCTGCCATAGTGACTTTTGATCAGATACCACATTCAAGTTTTGTACTCAGACTCAGTTCTCAGGTGCAGGAGGGGCCTGATTCAGATTGGGATCGTGGTGCATGAGGAAAGGGGCTTTAGCATTCTCCCTCCTCTGCCATATTCCTGGTCATTGGGGGGACTTCGATACAGCTATCCAGACATGTACCCAGTGGGTCAGAGAGTGGCTTTCAGGTCAAGAAAACTGAAGGAGGGGTGGGGGAGTGAAGCTTCTTCCCCATAGCTCTGATGCATGCAGAATTGAGTTCTGAACACTGAACTTGAAAGGGATCTTTTTGTCAGTTTGAAAACTAGTATGAATAATCCTAATAGAATTAAAACATGTAACAGTAGAGGCAAAGACTCTTTTTAAAAATGATTTGCAGAATTTCTTTGCCTTTTAAATAATACTGAAACACTGATTAAGAAGTGCCTGAAGAAAGTCTCCCTAGAAAATATGCTTGAAATCTGAGCGTCATAATTTTCCGATATTGGATTGGTAGCTGCTGTTGTAACTTCAGTAATTCCTTAGCTCTTTTTTAAAAAGGGGCGAAATGATTGGAATGGGTTTACATATTGCCTTAACAACTTTCACAATAGTGCAAAGCTCCCATCAAGCATGTTATCAGATTATTTTATTATGCCAACATTAATATTGGAAGCACACACATAATCTGGAGTCAGCAGGTTCATACACTACTATCTCATTAAATTTTCAGGCAAAAGCTGCAAAAATTAATTGGAGGCGTGTAATAGTTTAGAATGTGAGCTGGCTTATGGTAATATAAATTACATGAAGAGAAGACAGTTTTATATACTGAGAGAGGGAAAACTGGTTTACTTTAATGAGAAGAGATAGAAATGTGGAGCTATTTTTTCATTACAGATGCACTCTAAACTGTTTGGACTTACTTGATGAATAGAGTTAATTCTCTGCTACCGTTCCAATAATTCATGTTGCACAGTTTAATGACTTCTAGATAAAAACAGGATTGAAATGTTAATTTCTATGAAGAAATTGGAGCACTCTCCTATATCAGGCTTTTTTTCTATTAAACTACTAGTTAATTTCACTAAACAGGTCTCTGGAGATATTTCATGCTACATCGAGCTCTGCATTTTCCTCTCATTTTTTGTTAAAACTTGGTTTAATTTTGAACATTGGCTGCTGCAGGATATCACTTGAAGCCTTATTTCATACATAGTAAGAAGTTCCTTTTAAATGTTTTTGGGTAGGTTTTATCCCATTTTATTAAAACAATTGCTTGTTAAAGCCAGAGCTCTTAATTCCAATTGTTCAGGTTAAATAAAATAGCTTTGCCGCAATGAGCTGGGTACAAAGTTGCCATTTTGCAACTGGGAGGTAGGATCTCCTCATAGAACTGGGTTGTGTTGCTTCTGCCTCTGGAACATTGCCCACAAAAGTGGAAATGAGATCCCTTGGGCAAGTTTGTTCAGGTTCTCGTGCAAGAAATTGGATGACAACTGCTATGGAGTCCTTCTTATTACAGTACGGCACAAACTCTCCTGTTTACACTTGTGGAAGCTCATATGGGATAGTACTGGCAGCAGTACTGGATCCATTCCCTTGAATTATGCATTTATTTGAGTTCTCTTTTTGAAAAGTGTGCATTCTGTTCCACCAGGTCCTCAAAGTGATTCTGAAGTCAGCAAATTAGACTATAGACATAATGCAATAAAAGCCACCTACTGTCACTGCAGAGATCTAAGCTGGTTATTAACAGGTTTTCTAAGATCCAGGAAAGGCCCAGCAGGACATCCAAAGGCGTGGAGCAACAACAGAAAAGGCCCTAGATCTTTGACTAGCCATTCTTCCGCTAGCAAAGGACCCAGAACAAGTACTTGTCTACAGATATTAGGACACTAGGGGTAATTTAATCTGAAGGCATTTCTTCAAGGTGTTCTGTAACTAGGCGATTTATGACTTTAAGTATTTGTGGCTTGATTTTGACCCAGAAGCAGACTAGCAATATGACATTTATTCTTAAGAAATGTATTTCCTTAAGAATAGGTACTACATGCTCCTGGTGGCTGTAATATCTGACACTCCTGTTGCTGCATTCTGGATCAGCTGGAACTTCTGCAAGTTTCTTCTAAGGCAGCCCAGTATAAAGCCTATAGACTGTATGATTTTTTTAAAGCAAAAAGATGACTGGGGGGGGGAGACATAGTAGAGGTCTGTATAATTATGCATGGGGAGAAGTTTTTCCTCCTGTCCCATAATGCTAGAAATTGGGGGCACCTGGTGAATGCATATAAAGGCATTAGGTACAGGACTGACAAAGGAGATAATTCTTTACTCAGCAAGTGATTAAATTGTGAAATTCACTGCCAGGGCATATATTGATGGCTTCAAGCATAGATAGCTTTAAAAGGGGGCAGCAAACCTCTGAATAACAGTGCCAGGAAGCCACATCAGGGAATGGCCTTGGCTTCTATGCCCTGTTTGTTGGCCCTTCAGTGTAACTGGCTGGCCACTGTGTAAAACAGGATGATAGACTACATGGACCACTGGTGTAATCCAGCAGGGCTGTTCTTGTGTTCTTATCACTGGAAGGTAGCCAGTATCTAGAAGTGTTTGTGGAGTCAGGATCGGTTATTTCTCTGCTTTAGTCCTCCCACGCAGTGGATCACTGAAACTTTGCAAGTATTGTTAACAGACTCTTTTCTTAATTAGTTACTCATGAAAACACTGTTAACTGATGTTGTGTGTTTACTTGATGAAACAATACACAGAATATTATTAAACTGAGAGCTACAACAGAAATAATGGGGGGGGGGAGTGGAAGAGGCCAAAAATGATGTGTGAATCCAAGCCAGGGTAACCCAATTCCAATAATTTTGTTGTTGGGCGTGATAGCTTAATGGAAGTGTTGTGATCTGAGCACCAAATCTTGGGGACAAATAACAGGGGAGAGCCATTGTCAACATGCTTCGCCTGAAGTCCCCAGAAACATCTGATCGGTTATTGTTGGAAGCAGAATGCTGTAGGTGATGTGAAAAACCTCTGCCTGAGACCCTGAAGAGCTACTGCCAGACTGAGTAGACAGTACTGATCTCGATGGACAGATGGTCTGATTCAGTATAAGGCAGCTTCATGTATTCCTTTTGGAAATAAGGAGTTCCATAAGCATAGTGTACTGGGAATGGCTTGCTGTTTTGTTGTATGTATTTGGTAACCAGAGGGATGGACGGATCCAAAAGGTGAGCCTGTTATACCAAATGCAATTAGGCGTAAGGGGTAGGGGCAGTATATGCGGGAGCAGTGGAAGCGGATGAGCCGTACAACATCTACTAGTTATTCATTCACTCTGGTCTTTACGTTTCTAGCTGTTTCTACTTTTTAAAGCTCTTTTGCACGCCGGACTCTTATTTGCCTAAACTTTCCTATCCCCGCATTCCATCTTGTACCATGTCCTTTTGGGTAATGGTTTAGATTAACTATTTTCCAAGTACAGATTGGAAATGGCAGGTGCTAGAGCCTTTGACAGTTTTGCCCCAAGGCAAAGAAATTCTCTGCCCAGTGACATTAGATCAGCAAATTCCACATCCAGTCTTTAAAAGCAGGCAAAAGGCATTTCTGTCTTCCCTGGCCTTTAGTCGATTTAAAGAGAGCTTGTGTGTGTTATGCTCTTGTACAGTATAGCCCTGGGATGTTTGTCAGGAAAGGCACTTTCTAAATGGATGCCCTCTTTATATTGTATGACTTCAGTATTTGACATTGGGATTAAACAAAGTGTTTCATGTACAAGGTGCAGTATGCAATTATTTTAACCCATTTTGCTTCCTAGTGTGGAAAATCTGCTTAAAATGTCCCTTGCTAAAGTCATTGTACCATATACAAAGGGGTTATTAAAATGCACTCTAGAAACAGAAAATAGGATTAGATGAGACACTCTTGGCTTTGAGGCCTTCTTTGGCCTAAAGAAGGCCTCATGGCCAAGAAGTCTAATTTAATCTCATTTCTACTTTCTTTGAATTTTATTAACCCATTTTCCTCTTTCCCACACTTTTTTTATTTTGCCACTTGCATTTATTGATTAATTAGGTTCCCTTGTTGGTTTCCTGGGCCTCACATGTAACAGCTTCCTATAATACTGTCCAGTGCCTTTGTATCAAAACAATTACTTTTACATTAAGTAGCATCTTTGTTTTGGTTTATATTTTGTCATCAATCTGAATTTTTTCTTCTTCTCTGGTCTTAAGCTTTACTATAGTTTTGCTTATGTAAATAACTCCTGGCAGTTTAGTTAGTTCATGAGAAGCATTGCTTTTCAGATGGTAGGTGAAGGCAGCAAGAATGTACAATTAAACACCAGTCATATATGTAATTAAGGAAAACTGAAGAGATCAAAACAGTGGAATGATTTAATGTAGCTAATTTTTCTTGCCTTGAAATTGTCTAGCTTTCAACATATATCCAATAGGGTGTTTGTAGAATTACTAGTAAAATGAAGCTTGCAGTGTACAAGCATAAATATACCTTCTCCCTCTGAAGCGGAGGACATCTTGGTGGGTGATAACCACCGAACATTCAGGGAGGTAGGAAGATTTTTTTCTACTGCCTGTCTTTGTTGTGGGAGTCACCCTCCTTCTCAGTTTCTTTCCTGCCTCATCAGAGAGAGCAAGAGCTACTGCCAGACTGAGTAGACAGTACTGATCTCGATGGACAGATGGTCTGATTCAGTATAAGGCAGCTTCATGTATTCCTTTTGGAAATAAGGAGTTCCATAAGCATAGTGTACTGGGAATGGCTTGCTGTTTTGTTGTATGTATTTGGTAACCAGAGGGATGGACGGATCCAAAAGGTGAGCCTGTTATACCAAATGCAATTAGGCATAAGGGGTATGGGCAGTATATGCGGGAGCAGTGGAAGCGAATGAGCCGTACAACATCCACTAGTTATTCATTCACTCTGGTCTTTACATTTCTAGCTGTTTCTACTTTTTAAAGCTCTTTTGCACGCCGGACTCTTATTTGCCTAAACCTTCCTATCCCCGCATTCCATCTTGTACCATGTCCTTTTGGGTAATGGTTTAGATTAACTATTTTCCAAGTACAGATTGGAAATGGCAGGTGCTAGAGCCTTTGACAGTTTTGCCCCAAGGCAAAGAAATTCTCTGCCCAGTGACATTAGATCAGCAAATTCCACATCCAGTCTTTAAAAGCAGGCAAAAGGCATTTCTGTCTTCCCTGGCCTTTAGTCGATTTAAAGAGAGCTTGTGTGTGTTATGCTCTTGTACAGTATAGCCCTGGGATGTTTGTCAGGAAAGGCACTTTCTAAATGGATGCCCTCTTTATATTGTATGACTTCAGTATTTGACATTGGGATTAAACAAAGTGTTTCATGTACAAGGTGCAGTATGCAATTATTTTAACCCATTTTGCTTCCTAGTGTGGAAAATCTGCTTAAAATGTCCCTTGCTAAAGTCATTGTACCATATACAAAGGGGTTATTAAAATGCACTCTAGAAACAGAAAATAGGATTAGATGAGACACTCTTGGCTTTGAGGCCTTCTTTGGCCTAAAGAAGGCCTCATGGCCAAGAAGTCTAATTTAATCTCATTTCTACTTTCTTTGAATTTTATTAACCCATTTTCCTCTTTCCCACACTTTTTTTATTTTGCCACTTGCATTTATTGATTAATTAGGTTCCCTTGTTGGTTTCCTGGGCCTCACATGTAACAGCTTCCTATAATACTGTCCAGTGCCTTTGTATCAAAACAATTACTTTTACATTAAGTAGCATCTTTGTTTTGGTTTATATTTTGTCATCAATCTGAATTTTTTCTTCTTCTCTGGTCTTAAGCTTTACTATAGTTTTGCTTATGTAAATAACTCCTGGCAGTTTAGTTAGTTCATGAGAAGCATTGCTTTTCAGATGGTAGGTGAAGGCAGCAAGAATGCACAATTAAACACCAGTCATATATGTAATTAAGGAAAACTGAAGAGATCAAAACAGTGGAATGATTTAATGTAGCTAATTTTTCTTGCCTTGAAATTGTCTAGCTTTCAACATATATCCAATAGGGTGTTTGTAGAATTACTAGTAAAATGAAGCTTGCAGTGTACAAGCATAAATATACCTTCTCCCTCTGAAGCGGAGGACATCTTGGTGGGTGATAACCACCGAACATTCAGGGAGGTAGGAAGATTTTTTTCTACTGCCTGTCTTTGTTGTGGGAGTCACCCTCCTTCTCAGTTTCTTTCCTGCCTCATCAGAGAGAGCAGCATAATGTAGACTTTGCCTTCATTTCTTCTCTAAATCTTTATCCTTCTCCACAAACCTTCCCACTTTCTCTTCCATTCAGCTCCATTCTTCCTCCCTCCCTTCTCTATTACGTACCTCTTACTGTCTTAATTCTCAATCCCCAAGCCCGGAGGAGGCAGAAGTACGGCTCCTTGAACCTTTTTTCAATTGTGATGGCCATTTTGAAAGTACAGTCCTTTGGGGTGCTTTTCTTAATGACATGAAGAGGGGACAGTGTCAGTTTTCTGTCAGAGGAAGAGATGGAAGTGCCTTTTACGTCTGCCACAGGGGAGAACATCAGAGGGGCCAACAAGATCTGCAACCACCTTGCCTTGGCTGCCCTGAACAAGCCCTCTCAAGCAGTGGACCCAAAGCATGCCAAAAAGTGCTGCTTGTCAAAGGCTGCCACGGAACCTGCAGCTGCCTTGAGTCCTTCGGCTCCTATTGGCAGCCATTTTGTATGCTCTAGAATCGAGCGTATAGACAATCCTCATGTCTCCACAAACCATCTAGAGGTCACAGAACTTGGCGTTGATGATTGGCCACAGCAGCAGCAGATGGATTTAGGGCTGGCTCCAGGTTTTTTTGCACACTAGGCGAGGCTACCTTCTGTCCCCCCCTCGTGCACCCACCAATTTTCAAACATAAATGCATTTTAAGAACCCTTTAGGGGTTCAAAAGCCCACAGTCCCAGTTTCTTTGCTCCTGATCTGGTTCTACAGTAACAATTCACACAGTAATACAATCAATAAACATAAAAACACCAATGAATCAATAATAGGGCCATTAACAAAGCCAGGAGTTCCTGACTTCCTCCAGTGTCTGGAGTCTAAACAGGGTTGCCAACTCTGAGTTAAAAAATTCTGGTTGGGGGGGGGGAGTCTGGCGAAGGCAGAGTTTGGGGAGGAGGCAGCTCAGCCGAATCCAATGTATGCCTTTCCTCAAGGGGACCTGATCTCTGTCATGCTGCCGGGGGGGGGGGGGGCTTCAGGGCCAAACCGTTCCTGCTTTAAGGCCGGGGGTTGGTCCGGCAATCTCGACTGGCCTGGCTCGGGGCCTTGCTTGGAGGCTGGCCAGCAGGGCCGGCTCTGGCGGAGCCCTGGAGGATTGGGGGCGGGGCGGCTGCCAGATAGGGCCAGCTCGGGCAGGTGGAGTGAGGCAGTGCACGTAGAGCCTGGGGCAGCAGCAGTGGGCACAGCACAAGCGCCCTGGGTCCCGCTGGCCAGCGGAAGAAGGCGGTGGGGTGGCGAAGGCAGGCGCACCAGGAGTCCCCCCTCTGCTGGCTGGCCAGAGGTGCAGAGGTGAGAGGGTGGCCTGTGATTGCAAAGCAAAGCTCCCCTGCTGACCGGCTCCAGGCTGCTCCCCACAGCTCGTTCGGCTCCCCTTGGGCAAGTGGGTCGCCATCCTGGAAAGGTGGGCGGTAGCCCGCTATTTACTACCCTGTTTAGGCGAGGGCAGGGCGACAGGTCGGGGGGCGCCCCCTCTTAAGGGGCTGCTCTAGGCCACTGCCTAAAAATTGTCTATGACCAGCCAGCCCTGGTCGGATTGGTAATGTAGCCAACTCTGGGTCCTTGATTCTCCCCCCTGAGTTTCTCTCCCTACTGAGACAAACCGTGAGGGAGGAGATCCATAGCTATTGCCATAGCCAAAGGCTGAGAACTAGCAGGGCTCATTCCAGCTCTCCCCCCCCCCCCCAAAAAAAAATCCCACCTAGACAGAAAGCCAGATCTGGGAGAACAGGCTCTCAGTGGCCCACTAAAGCAGCCCAGAAGGAGTCCTGTGGTAGGAAAAGAGGGCGAGAGAGTGCATCTTGGAGGCAGGAAGATCCATCCTCTGGCAGTGATCTAGAAGACAGGGAAGAGGGGGGATTTTTGTCTGACGAAGAGGAAGAGAAGATTGAAATTCCTGAGTAATCCGTTAGATTTTTCAAAGCTGATGACTATAAATATTTCCTGTCAAAAACTCTAACAGCCTTAGAGATTCAAGAGTCACCTGCAGGAGAAAACAAAGCCCCTGTTGATCCAGCCCCCCAAAAATCAGATCTAAAGGTTATAAGGAATTTTCCCCTAGATCTGGCACAGCTGAGAGTTTTTTTCTGTTTCCAGAATTCTTTGAGAAAGAACTAAAAGCCAAATGTGCCAAATCCATGGCAAACAGACAATACCCTAGTTTCATTTTAAAAAATGGCAGTTTAAAAAATTTTCATTAAAAGAATGGTATGCCTTACCTTCTTTTACCTCTAGTCAGTTCTCCTGTCACTGCCTTACAATCTACTGGCCTTCTATCAGAGGCCAGTACCAGGATACCATCAGAGAAATTTTGGACAAAAAAGCAGACCACTCTAAAAAAGGCTCATGAAGCTACAGCGATGGTGATTAGGGCATCGGCAACAGCATCCATAGTATCCAGAGCAGCCATAGTATGGACAAGAAAAATTATCCAGCTCCTTCCAGACAACAACCAACAGCTTAATGAGGGGGCTAACAGAATACTCAAGGCTACAGCCTTTGCAGCAGACAAGATACTGGACCCTTTGATATTCCCTTCAAGATCTGTGTCTTCAGCAGTTACAGCTAGGACACCCTATGGCTTCGAGTCAGGCAGGCTGATTAGCACTCAAAGGCAATTGTGACAGTTTACCCATTCCAGGGGGACAGGCTGTTTGGGGAGAGCCTGGACAAGATCCTGGTGGAGATTAGAGATGAAAACAAGGCATTACCTAGAACTCTCAGACTCACCGACAAGAGACTCTCTGGGAATTCTTCCTTTCGTTCCTAATACACATTACCTAGATTCAAACAAGATAATAGAACATACGACTGGGGACTACCAAGACCATCTTTCAGAAGGGAAGCTTTCAACCCCAGATTCAGCAAGCAGCCAGGAAGCGGACCAGAAAGAATCGATCGAGACAGGAAACCTTCCAAGGCATGGCTCCTCATTGGTCCCAGTAGAGGGGACAAGTTCTTCACTTCCAGGATGTCTGGACCAACTGCCAAGCGGACTGCTGGGAATTGGAACTAGTCTCCAAAGGCTACACAATAGAGTTAAAAAAAAAAACAACCACTGAAACAATTTGTAATGTCCCCATCTCAAAAAAAACCCAGAGAAACTTTTCATTGTGGTACAGACCTTTCAAAAAACTTTCTGGAGTTTAGAGAGATATAAGTAAGACTCCCCTTTTTCTCCCCTTTTCTGATATGTGAATGCTGGGGTTTTTTTCCCTTGGGGGGGATATATTATTAAAAATTTTAATGTTTTTTAAAAAAAGAAAAGAAAAACCCAGAGAAACATCTCAGAACAACCAGGGCGATTCAACATCTCCTTCCCTTTGAGGCCATCAAGTTTGTACCTCTTTTGGCAAAGGGATGTGGTTGTTGTTGTTAGCCATTCAGTTGTGTCCGACTCTTGGCGATTTTATGGGCCAGCTCTTTCCATGTTTTCCAATCTTGTACTCAGGCTGGTGTAAACTTTTATGGTGTCTAGCCATTGTGTTCTTTGGCAGCCCGGTTTCCTTTTGCTGCTAACCAATCTAAGCATAATTGCGTTTTCTAGTGAGTTCTTCTACATGCCATGGCTGAAATAAGTCAGTCACAGTTTTATGATTTCCCCCCCTTCCAATGACATGTCTGGTTTTATGTGCTTCAGTACTTGCTTTTTTGTCACCTTTGCTGTCCAAGGAATGTGCAGGAGCCTTCTCCAGCACCACAGCTCAAATGAGCTCAAATGTGAAGTATACTCCATATTCTTTACACTTCAAAAACAACAACAACAACAAAGACCAACCAGAGACTGGAGAGCCATTCCAGATCTAAAGTTTCTCCACAAGTTCATGAAGGTGAGACACTTCAGACACAGAATGGCCAAAAACCCAGGTGCCATCAGGAAGTCCATCAGCGGGGCCAGAACTCCAAAAGCCCTCCCACTGTTGCCCCTCAAGCACCAAGAATACGGAGCATCACTGCCTCAGATGTAGGCCCCTTTCACATTACCATTTTAAACTGGATGTTATCCATTGTTGGACTGGTTTCAAGTAAAGCAACACAGAGATAGAGATTTCATACAGCGAATTTTATTCTGTTAATGAGCTGTCTCTGAAGCAATGTGGCCGTTACAAACAGCGCAGCACCTTTTCCCCATTCAAAAAAAAAGTTCGAGGAGGACTGTCGGTGAAAAAAAGCGGGGGGAAGCATGGCACTATTGGAAGCGCTGCAGACATTTTAAACAGCACACTGCAGCAATTTAGAAGTGCAAAAAAGTGCAAAAAGCAGTTTACCCCAAGAACTGCTCAACTACATTTTGCTAACCAGACACAAGCAGCTTTATGAAAAGGTAAATAAAATCTGTTAGCAGCCAGTCGCTAAAACAGTTGTGTCTGAAATGACAGAAAAAATCCGTTAGCAACCTGCTACCAAAACAGATTATGAAAGAGGCCATAATGTTCCATCTATACATTGTGGCTAATAGCTACTCACGGACCTCTGCTCCATATGTTTATCCAACCCCCTCTTGAAGCTGTCTATGCTTGTATCTGCCACCCCTTCCTACAGCAATACCTGTACTGAGCCCGTGTGCAGGGAGGGTGGGGTATAAATAAATAAATACTACATGCTAGTTTAATAGATGACTTGATTGTGCTCAAAGGTTCAATCTTCTGGCCTGTGCCATCTTTTGTTTTGTATATTATGATGGTTTTCACCTATTCTCTGTTTTCCCTAGTGAACTAAACCAAAGACTACTTCTCAGTGTCCTATGTGACAAAATTGGCTAACTTGTTAATTCAGTCTCATTTGTCTGACTTGGCCTGAATGATTAGCACTTCTGTAGCTGCCGATTGTTACATGGAAACTCCAAATGCTCCTGGCCATTGCAAGATAGTGATGTCACTCAATTTCAAGGCTTTTCCCCCCTTAATAGGGAAGGGGTTTTTTTTTTAATCTGACTCAAGGTCGTAGGATCTTTTGTCTGCTTGACTGACCAGTTTCCATGGATACATTCAGCTGACAGCTTCTACACAGCTGAGAAACAAACAGAACTTTGCTTTCTAAGAATTATGTATGTAAATCTGAAGATTTTGTGCAGTTCTTAAGCATTGCAGCTTGACCTTTCGGCTTTTGCCATTTAGACGGTTGTCAAACTAGTTACAATATTACTTCATGGTGGGGTTTTTTATGTGCCTGATTTTATATTCTGTTTTTTCCTGAGACTTTTAATGATAAAAGACCTCTGAAATATAATTTTAGCCTTTTATAAAGGCCTTTATAAATCACTCCTTTGGAAAGCCATATTAATTTTTTTAAAAAATGGGATAGTAAGATATACTGCTGGTGGCTCTCCGGGAATTCTCTTAGGTTTCAGGGTGACCCCAAGGTCATTCTGAGTATGATAGGATTGTGGGGTCACCCTGAGTTGTCTTTGGTCACCACCCTACTCTGTAAGTGTGGATGAAACTTTGGTGCACATTTTTTCCCAAGCTTTTGGAAGCCAGAGTTGTAATGTTTAAGGTACGGTTAATATAATCACTAGTTATATTAAGAAACTCCAGTACCGGCGAAATGTTCGTAGTTCTCATTTGTGAGCAGGTCACTGGAAAGAACTTCCATGCAGCATTTTGTTACTTTCAGTGCTATCCTAGGCAGGGTCAAACTCTTCCATTGATTTATAAAGGTGTAACTGCTTAGAGCGGGGCTGTCAATGTTTAACAGGAAGAGCAGTTCCTGCCTCATTGTGCTTAATGTATGTTTGCAAAAACTGTTTTAAACTTGCTTCCCCTATGTCAATTGCATAGGACGGAATTTAATCGACTGCAATGTTAATGCAACTAGAAATTAAATAGATGTTTATATGCTTTGGAAAGAAGCCAACAAATACAAGGACAATGAGGAGCAGGTGTGTAAATGTTTTATTTAGCTGGGAATCTCTTTCTCACTCTCTGTTTTTGACAGGAATAGTTTACTCATGAGCCAAACAAATGAAATATAACTGGAAAAGGCAGTGATTGATCACATCTTGGTAAAGGGTGTGGAGTCCATAAGAAGAGAGATGTTTAACTGACAGAGTGGAATTATCATATTAGGGTATTGGCACCTGTCAAGCATGACTGTTGCTTTGCTTTCATAAGGTGTCACGTAGTGACATTTGATAGGCATTTAATGTGGTGGGACAAAAGAATGGGAGTTTGTGTTGCTAGGAATTCTGTTGGCACTTTGAGGCCATGTTTTGACTGCTGGCAAGAGGTTTCTCCCCCCCCCCCCCAAAAAAAAGTCCTGTAGTGGTAAGAAACTATTATTATCAACTTGATTTTTCTTTACTGCAAAACATATAGGATATTTACCGACATGTAAGCTGAACGTATAATGCTACTGAGATAGTTAAAATTATCTGAGACTTTTGTCTAAAGGAATGTGTTGATTACATAAATATATAACAATCTTAATTTGGAAAAACATTTATTTGATGAGATCACTGCAAAGGCGCTTTTCAGGTGTATTGTTGTAGCCATACAACATTGCTAACAAGAATGAAGGAAATAATTGTAAACATAATTTTAAGCTTATTTTAACTATGTGGGCTCAAGCAGTTTTGTCCAGTGTATGTATACGCTGTTTTGCAAATGTTCCCCCATCTGCGGATATCTAAATCCACGGATTAGGACCACATTGACAGAACATAGACTTTTCTCCAAACTTGGGGCAACCCCAGGCTTGCTGGGAAATCCTAAAGCTACTAAAAGTGGGGGGAGGAACCCCCCCCCCAAACAGAACAGTTGACTGTGCAAGCACAGAGAAATGTTCCCTGAATTCAGACAGGCATGAGAGGAAGAGGACAAGAGGGGAAGAGGGACAATCACACCTGCCTGGCTGCGGCAGACAACGAGGAGGAAGATGACAACAGAAGTTCAGCAGCTACTGTTGCTGGCTCTCCCCTTCAGGCAAGTTTCAGGTAGACAAAGAGTCTTGGCTTGCCCCCACCAAGGGTATAGGGGGGAGGAGCAGGCATGATGGCTTGCCCCCCCCTTGGGTGACAGTGATGCAGCAACAATGCAGAACCTACCACAAGTTGCATTCCCTCAGCTCAGAGTTCAGGGAAGTGGAGGAGAAGGAGGAGCCATTGCTGCCTCCAACCGCCCTCTTCCATCAGAGCAACAAAGAATCCTCCCCTCCCCCACTTCCTGGCAAACAACACTCCTCTGCTGTCTAAAGGCAAGCAGGGGAGGGAAAGGCCAGGAGCCAAATGTTTCGTCTGAGTCTGGGTTTGAAGGGAAAAGGACAGGGTGAGGGATGGCAAAGGGGCAGTTGGGGGGAGACAGAAGCTAGGGGGAATGAGTGCCAGGGAAGAAGTGCTGGAGGGAGACAGAAAGTGTGGGGGGTCATGAGTGACAGAAAGAAGGGGTAGAGGGAGATGGAAAGGGGGGGCATGAGTGGAAGAATAGGGGTGGGAGAGAGGGGAGGAAGGAGAGGCAGGGGGGAATGGGATGTCCTCTCCCTGCAGAAGAAGAAGAAGAGATTGGATTTATACCCCGCCCTTCACTTGGCGACTCAGAGCGGCTTACAAACTCCTCTCCCTTCCCCTCCCCACAACAGACACCCTGCGAGGTGGGTGGGGCTGAGAGAACTCTAACACAAACTGCTCTTTTTCAAGGACAGCTGTGCCAGAGCTTGTGACTGACCCAAGGTCACATCAGCAGGTGCAAGTGGAGGAGTGGGGAATCAAACCCGGTTCTCCCAGATTAGAGTCCGCGCACTTAACCACTACACCAAACTGGCTCTCTTTCCTTGGCAGGTCCCCACTTGTTCCATCTAATTACATAGTGTGTTTTCTTAGGAAATATGCAGAAGAGGACAGGCCTTTAGATTTCTCTCTTAGTGGAAAACAAATAATTTCAGTACAACTTGTGCTGGCTGAGCAGGTTGCATTTACTGTGAAGTAATTGAGTAAAACACATTTAGGATTGCAGTTAAAAAGTGCAAGTCATTCATAAAATGAGTATTGTTTTGTTTTTGTGCATTATTTATGTGTCAGCAGCATGCAACATCTGTTTGCATTCTTAATGTGTTTAGCAGTCCACAACATCAGAAACAAACTTGAGGATGTTGCATATCCACATTTTCCTTTGGGGTCTCAGTGCAGTCTGGTTCTGCGGTTGCACAGAGCCAGCTTCAGAAAGGTTCTGGAACTCTAGCAGGCCTCTCATCCCACCCCACGGAAACTTGTAATAATCTGCCCATGCCTCAAGACGTTAAGCAAGCAACATCCTTCTCCTTTCACTCTATGTCAATAACCAATATAACTTTTTTTGAGAATACTTCTATTTAAAATATTTTATGCTGTTTCTCCAGACTTATTTATAAATTAAAGTTTTAGACTACCCTCTCCTGAGTGCACATTCATAAATAAGTAAAACAGTTTAAAACAATGAAGTAATACACAGATTAAAACATTTCGAAGTGGTGCTAAAAACTTCAGATTGCGCCATTGCCTCATGGGGGGTGGCAGGAAACAAGGGTGTCAGACAAGATGGAGCCCGTTGCTGTCCTTAACCAAAAGCCTGGTGGAACATTTCTGCCTTACAAGTTTTGCAAAACTGCATTAGGTCCTACAGGGCACGAATGTCATTTGGCAGAGTTCCACCAAGTCAGGGCCACGGTGGAAAAGGGTAGCCCTGAAAAGGCTTTGGCTCTGGGGATACGTGGGTCCCAGACAGGGCCGGCCAGAGAAGTTTCTGCACTCTAGGCGAGGCTAGCTTGTGGCGCCCGCAACCCCCCAGGTGAGGCTGCCTTTTGTAAGGGTCCTTCAATGATTTTTATTTATTTATAAAAGTTGTATCCTGCCTTCCTGTCCTTACAAGAGCCACCAAGGCGGCTAACAATTTAAAACATACATGACGAAATTACATTTTAAAACTATTAAAACCAACCCCTCATTGCACATCATTAAAATAATGATAAACAGATTTAAAATATATAGAGAACAGAGAAACAGCAATTCAAACATTGGTTAGGAAGGAGGAATCATTGAGGGAATGCCAAACAGAAGAAAAAAGCCTTTACCCACTGGTAGAAGACAGCAACAGAAGGGGACAGACGAATCTCCCTGGGGGGAGAGTTCCAGAGGAGACCCTCTCCTGGGTTGTCACCTGCCTAATCTCAGAAGGTAGAGCCATCCAAAGCAGGGCCTCTGAAGTTAAGTGGAGTGGTTGGGCAGATACATGACCCCCAAATTGTACAGGGCTTTGAAGGTAAAGATCAGCCTGGAAACAAATTGGGAACCAGTATAGATGGGTCACGAGTGATATGGTCCCTACAACCCACTCTAGTCAACATTTTGGTTGCAGCATTCTGCACCCGTTGAAGTTTTCAAGCACTTCTAAAGAGCAGCCCCACACAAAGTGCATTGCAGTAATCTAATTGAGATGTAAGCAGGCCATGCACCACAGTGGCCAGACCTTTTCTGCCCAGGAAAGGCTGCAGGTGGCTAGCCAGTCAACAAATGAAAAGGTAGAAATTCTCCCAAAAAGTTTTTAAAGACAAGTAATAATGATACTCATAGGAATATATTAAATATACTGTATATATAAACACATACAGCATTCAAAAGAATATGATGTACATCATAAAGTCACACAAACCACAGAATGATGATTCTTAAAGTAATACAATCCAAAATAGTCCACAAGCACAAGCCCTCCTAGGGGCAATAACAGTCCGTAGAGAAAATACTGTCCAGTATATCCCAATGGCATCGTACATAATATTTAGATCGTTTCAAAGAAGATCCTACATCAAAGGACATAGTGAGTCAAGGTAGGTACAACGACCACGCACAAATCAAAACACTCTTTAAGTGGAGTCCAAGGTTTCCTAGCAAATTCACAACCCAGTGTTATCAAATCTGTAGATTTTACCAACTGAATTTAGATAATTCCATGATTGCCTGCAAAGTCCTGTTCCTCTAATCATGAAAGATCCCTTTCTCACAGGAGTATCCTAAATACTGTAGGAGGTTCTTCGGAAGACTGGGAAATCTGCAGAGGTCTTATGAGAGAAAAAGGATTTACATTGGCCTTTTTTGCCCAGTAACATGCCATCAAGTCTGAGTTTAGTGCATTCTAATTTGGGACTACATCTTGGACTTCAGTTGTTTAAAAGTGGCTGTTTCATCTTTACTATTTCAGATGCTTACTATTTTGGCCTTTTGGCTTTCCACTGAGGGTTGTCCAGATTTTTTCAAAATTGTACCAGACCCCTCCCCTTTTAAAGGTCTAATTATTAGAATCTGGAATTTCTTTCAACACCCTCCCCATTAGATTGACTCTGCTTTTCTGTATAGTTTGCATTGGTCAACTGGCTTGCTTATGGGCTAGTCAAGAAAACAATCCAGCTTGGCACCTTTCACAAAGAGTTAATGTTTGTGGCACAATAGTATAGCTACAGAATAATCTATCGTGGGTGCTTGGATATGGAAAAGTCCATCTCCAGGTGAGATTTGCCTCCAGTTGGCAGCAGATGTGTAAAATAGGGCTATTCTTATTTGGCATGTGAATATGCATGCACAGTATAGCAATTGTGAGAGAAATCAAGGTAGCAAAATCTTGGTATTCCAGCTGTTCCTATCTGAGTAGATCTGTCTTCAAGAAAAGACAGTGGCAGGTGAAAGCTGGAGAACACTTTTGGCATGTTAGAGACTTTGACTTGTGAAATTCTGTGCTCATCCCTACCTTAGATGCTTTGAGGCGGGTGGGATAATGGATGAAAGTATGAAGATGTTAAATCCTGAATTAATGCAATTAAGAGAGGAGCTTTCATCCTTGATTTAGGTTCAGAGTTTTTTAAATTCTGTTTTAAAATACTGTGATCAGGACTCACTGCTATCTCCAAAAATCCAACAGCTTAAATCTGTACAAGTTTTGGCACTGTACTTGTGTACGAGTCACTCCATCAGGCAGCAGTTAAGTAAATTTTGGGGAAATTCCTTCTGAGTTTCCCCATAGTTTTGAGATAGATAAAAGTGCTGCTTTAATAATGTCTGGATTTTTTTTCGTATTTCCTTGCTATAATTGTAGTGTGATGTGATACACATGTTGATCTCCTTTTGTTTTCCTTGGTGCTCAGTTATTTTGTGAACTGTTTAGTGGCATACTACTTCTTTGCAAATATAGTTTACAAATATAATTTAGGTTTTTAGAAGTTTCACAAAGTTGTAGTAGACTTTCTCATGGTTCCTCTCCTACCACTCTGTCCTCACAATATCTCATTAGGTCGGTCTGATAAAGATAGTATCTGCGCTGAGATTATTCAGTGAGCTTCATGGCAGAGTGAGGATTTATAATGAGGAAACTTGGGTTTAGGCCTGCATTACCTCCAGCACACCACAATATTTCTCTTAAAATGGCTTTATAAAGATCGCCACATCGTTCTACAGAGGAAGCTGCTTTGATGGTAGAGGAATTTCCAGTCCTTGAGCAGCCTGTAAACTGTGCCATCAGCTAATAAATATCCTTGCCCCCTACTGTGTCTTATGTGGGATCCTGTAGTATTTTTATTGCTAGGGTGATCCCTGTCTTGGTAGCATGTAGCGCTACAGCTGGGCCACCAAGGAGAATCCTACTTTGTGAAGATGAACAGAGAATACGTTCCTTAGAACTGCCATGCTTAATGAGGCTAAGGTTCTGGTATTAGGAGATGTTAATGAGCTGGAGAATATAAACTAACCACAGGAGGAAAAAATCCTTTTAATGGTAGCAGCAGCCGCCGTAAAAAGAAAGATGCTGTGATTATGGAAACTGATTCACAACTCGGTGCTGGTGGAGGAGGCCAACGAATCAGAAATTGCCTTCATCTCAGTTGTGATCCTGTTGATTTCCATAGTGGAAGAACTTAAAAATAATCTGTGCAAGGTAAATGTAGATGAACTCAGCAGTTACCAAGTGATATGGTCAATTCCTTTAAAACTGGCTGACGAATACTAAACATTTTCTTTCTCTTAAGATGATGGGCATCCTGCTGTTGTTGGAGCAGAAGTGCTAATTTCCCTGTCTGTTACCAAACCAGGTTAAATGTACATGTGCTTTCCTTTCTGTTTTACACCTTTGCATTTTCCTACTTACCTCTTTAACAGTAGTTTCCTGTTTTCAAAGTATTATTTTTTAAAAAGAAGATAAAATTGAGCATTTATCTGCTTAGCTGTCATAACTGTATTTCAAAGGCTGTTCTTCATCTGTCCCATTTATATTATTTTGAGGGGGTATTGTTTGTTAAATCCATTTTAGGGGCAGCTGTTTGCAGTTATGCCACTCTTTGTTTGTATCTGTTAGCCTGAGATCGTGTAGTAGGATCAGGTAAAGATATACCTGTACAGTCTTGTTGTCCATTTATCCATATATTGGGCCGTTGAAATTAAAAACCAGCCACATTCTTTACCTTTACCCCTCTAGCTAGGAATATAAAACAGCATGCTGCATTGACTGTTTTTTTTTAAATTAAAAAAGTACTTCTTGTTCCGGTGGATGGTGGCATGCTGAGCAGTCGCATCTCCCAGACCTCCCGGGGATGTGAGCTGCGTACGAGCGGGAAGGAGGGGGTACACAGGCTCGTTGCCCCCCAAGAGGCCCGGCGAAGGGCTTCTAGCCATGGGGCTTTTGAGAGGTTGCCTCTTCGCCAGCGCGATGCTGGGGAATTGAGGCACCTCTTTGTCCCGATGGTCCCTCCTGCGAGTGTCCATATGGAACCTAGTAATGCTGACCAGGACAAGCGCTGGGGATCGAGCAATCGAATGAGAGACTAAGCGAGGTTGGAAGACCAATATGAATGTGAGTCAGAATAAAGCGCTGCCCACTCTCACCACTTCTATTTACCATAGCGATAGAACAGCTAGCTGAGAGAATAAGAAATAGTGTAAGGATAAATGGTCTCAAAGCAAAGAAGGAAGAAATGAAAATTAATTTATTTGCAGATGACATTATAGTGGTTATGTCAAATCCCCAAGAAGCGATGAAAGAGATTAAAATTATACTAGAGGATTATGAGTGTTTCTCAGGTTTAAAAGTAAATATGGCCAAATCAGAAATCATGTACCTTAATGTGAATAAAGAAGAAAAAAAAGAAGTAAACAAAATTACAAGTATCGGTATGGGAACTAAAAGGTTTAAATACTTAGGGATAGTGATACAAAAAAAGATTGATAGAATCGCGGAAAGTAACTACAACATAATATGGAAGAAAATAGAAAAAGATATGAGAAAATGGAAAAACAAAACGCTAGGGCTCTCCACTAGAATTAGAAGTGTTAAAATGTTCTGGCTACCCAAATTAATATATTTATTTCAGGCGATACCACTAGAAGCACACAGTAAAAAGCTAGAACAATGGAACAGAGTGATTAGAGAATGGGTATTTGGGAGCAAGAAGTACAGAACCCAAAAGAGATTGATATATAGTCCCAAAGGGGAGCTAGGGTGGGGAGTCCCGGAGCTTAACAGCTATTATGAAGCCTTCCAAATAAAGTCCCTATTAGAAATAGGCGAAGGGGAAGAGCAAAAATGGGTTAGATTTGAGAACGAGATCAATAATCACATTGGCTGCTGGGGGCCTCTTTGCAAAGTCACAAAAATAGACCTCAAACTAACCAAAGGTCCCAGACATGCAGCCTTAGAAGCGTGGAATAAGTGGCAGGAGTTATGGCTAAGAAAAACTTCAAGCTGGGCACCATTAAAATCTATAAACAAGGATATAACAGGTAACGAATGGTGGGAATGGCTAAAAGCTAAAGGGTATTATAGGATGAAAGATATGTTTAGAGGAGGCAATCTAAAACCCATACAGGAGATAATAGAAGAGGTGGGCAACCAACATTGGTTAAGAATAACTGGCCTGTATAGTAAGGTTAAAAAGATAAAGGAAAAAGAGAAATGTTGGCTAGAGGAACCAATAGAAACATTATACAAAGAGATGCAAAAGTCAAAACAAGGGCTAGCAGGGAAAATTTACAAGGAAATGACATCAAATGTAGATAAGTCAATATTGTATTTACAAAACACTTGGGCCAAAGAAGGTCAGATAACAGATAGTATGGCAAGAAAAATAATGAAAGGAACTGAGGAAATTAAAGTAATCAAATTTAATGAAATGGAGCATAAATTTCTTACCAAATGGTATAAAACACCAGCACAAATTGCAAACATGTTCCCAGGTATGAGCCCTAGATGTTGGCATTGTAAACAATCGAAGGGATGGTATTCCCATATGTGGTGGGAGTGCCCAGAGGTCAGAGTATTCTGGACAAAGATATTACAAATTATAAATAAGACATGTAAAGTATCATTACACATTAACTTTAATTTAATGCTAATGAGTATAGTAGGTAATCCAGCAATAAGCAAAGAGAACCAAGCTTTGTTTAAAGCCATGATACTAGCAGGCAAAGCAGTAATAGCTCTAGGCTGGAAGAACAAAAATAAATGGACAGTAGAAATCTGGCATAATTATTTGTTTGATCTCATACAGTCCGACATAATCGAAAAACTGGAACGTAAGGCCACATGGAAAGACAAGACTACGGAGATCACGATGAAGTGGAAGACCTACCTGGAATGGATACCGACAGAAGGAAGAAAAGACATTCAGAGCAAGATTCGGACTTTGTGCCCGTGGCTGGGAATATAGGACTAAAGCACCGGGATAGCATAGGGGGGAGGGGGGAGGGAAAAAACTATTATGAAAACGCATGGTTAAAAGATAATATGTAAAATTTGTGTAAAACAATTTAAAAAATAAATATTTTAAAAAAAGAAAAAAAAGAACTGACTTTGTACTTAAGAGATTTTGAGAATCTCCTCTCTTGGGATTTTAGATAGTAGTGGGTTTTCTTTTCTTTATCCCTAATTGTAGTTCCCTTCCCTCATTTTCATTGTAGATTTGTAGTCTTTAGAAAAATGTAATCAAAAAAATCCCCTTCGGGGGGGCCAAAAAAAGAGTACTTCTTGCAAACAGTATAAACATGGGAAAGCCGCGATTAAATATTACCTGGTGTTGACTTGCCCTTGGGGGTACAAGGTGGAAGAGCTGCTCATAATGTTTAGATAGGATGACTTGCAGCATCCCATAGAAAGAGCTGCAGCTGTCCATATTCTTCATTGGGGTTCTGTGCAGCCCCACATATGAGAAACCTCATGGGCAGACAACAGGTGGGAGACCGTGTAGAAAAATCAGATAAAACTGGACTTGGAAAGTACAATCTCTGCTGTTTTTCCAGTCGTAGTGATTGCTGTGTTTTGAGTAATGCCCCCAAGTAATGATTGCAGATGCAATAATTATCATCAGCCCACCCACCACCACAACCATTTGGCTTTATTTGCAAGTAACTACTTCAGAAGACCTGCACGATAACACTGAAAAAATAATTCTAACTTTTTATAGCTCCCCAATCTATTGTCTTTATAGCGCCCAGGGGTTACAAACTAGAGATGTTTTGACTTGGCAATGGTGTATTTAAAGGTACTTTAAGGTACTGTTCTTAAGGTACAGGAAGTAGTCCCACATTGGGAAATTGTGCAGCTGTTTGGGAGAGTGTTACATAGCTGTAGGTGTCAGGGCTGAAATGACCATTGTTTCCCTCTGGTAAGATTAATAGAGCACTTCAATTGTATTTCAAATATATTTTTTCATTTGCTGTTGAGGATAGCATTGGGATGTGTGTTGGAAGAGGTTAGTACAATTCTGTTCTTATCAGTAAACCACCTTGACAATTTAGAGAAAATAGACATCTTTACAGAGTTCTGTAAAAGATAAAGTGGGCTCCATGGCTGTGTTTTCCACCATGTTTTGTCATCATGTTTCACCAATAGGTCTGAGCAAGTAATGTGCATTAAATGGCAGTTCAAAGAAGGAGCCTGGGATAACAGAGGTTTTTAATATATTAAAAAAATACTCTGAGATGGCTGCACAAGGTGATCCCCAGGTGAATTCTTCTAATTCTGTGGGATCTCAATTAATTATTTCTTGACATGGATTAATAATCTTTTAACACACTTTCAGCATCCTTCTTGTACTAAACCAGAGTGCCAAATCTTCCCAATCTTCCTCTGTCGAATACACATTTACATACTCTTGTTCTTTGCCTTTCGAATCCTGTTCTTTTTGAATTGCGGGAACTCCTTACAAAAGCCTATGAATCTGGTTAAATATAGGGTAGTTAGGGGAGAGAAGTGAATTGTTTAAAATCAACATTTTAGCATTTTCATTGCACTATTATTTATGTGCTCCCATGGGGAGGCGCATGTGTTGGTATATGGAATCATCTTGATTGTAAATGAGTGAAGTGCACAAGATTGTGACTAATTTGTAGAATGGCAGTCAGGCAAATCAGAGGACAAACTTCTGACAGAACCGTTTGTTGTTTTTTCGCTTTATGAAAAAAAATGGGGGGGGCTGCAGGATCATTTCAGTGATTAAGAGCTACTTTGGCATGGCTGTTAATGCAGGGGTGGAAAATGGTCAGTAAAATCAGTAAAAGTCCATTTTTTCATCTTGGTCAGTAATTTGTCAGTTTTTAAAAAAATTGGTCAGTAAAGTCAGTATTTCTTTGATTTTTGTGAATGCAGTTTGTGTTTTTCTGTTTTCATTACTGCATATTTGGGGAAACATGATGACTTCCCAGTGAGAAGACAGATTGTTTTCAGTTTAGTTATGAAGTACTTTAAGGACTTTGTCCCTAAGAGTAAAAGTGATTTGGTGAAATCTTCCACAAAGTATAGAAACATAATTAACCTCTTAAAACATGAGACAATGAAAGTAGAGGTGATCGATATTGTGGGATTCAACATGACACAGCTCATGCTAGAAGGAGTTGAGAAAGCAATGGAAGAAGAGGACAAGGGGGAAAAATGCTTGTTGATGCAGTGCAGAAAACTGTTGGCTCAGTCGGCTCAGTCTGAGCCAACCAGCCACAGCTTGCAATGCACGGTCCAGATCTTCCGGTTTGAAGTCAGACTGGCTGCCCAACAACAGGTAGAGCTGGGTGTCATCCGCATACTGGTGACATCAGAGGTCATTTCGGGGGGGAACGCAGATCCCCCGGGTGAGCTGCAGGGGGGCGGGGCACATGACGAAGCCCCGCCCCCTGCTTCCAGCCGCCCCGCTTCCAGCCCTCATTCAGCCAGGAGGAGGCAGGAGAAGAGAGAGGGTAAGTTGCTTCCTCCCCACCTCTCCCCACCCCTGCCTTCCTGGGGACAGGGAGGGCCTTGGCGGGGCTTCCTCGCACTCCCGCTGGCCTTGCAGGTCCACCGCTGGGCCCCTGATGTCAGGGGGTGTGGCATATGCTAATGATTTATGCTAATGAGTTCCCCTAGCTCTTTTTCTACGAAATGACCCCTGGGTGACATCCCTGCCCATGCCTCTGGCCAGCTTTAATTAGCCATGATGGGCATGGGTCAAGGCAGCACGTGGTAGGGCATGCAGTTAAGAGCAGTTTGTCAACTTCTTCCAGGCTGAGCGGACTGAAATATTCTATAACCTGACTAGAAGACATGCACGGAGCCTTGAATTCACTTACTGTCTCAACTGTCTCAACAGAGGCAAAGTAGCTCTCAAAGGCCTCACAGCTAGTGTCCAATTACCTAACATTTGGTCTGCCTTGTGACAGAACAGTCATAGACGGAATTATTCTAAATAATTGGGCTGGGCATGAGCTCGCAGATGCAATCGTGGCTGCATAATACTCTGACTGCCATCTCATAGGATCTCATAAATGTCCTCTAAGATGTTCTTGTGGCTTCATCGCAGGTGCATTGCTACTGTCTCTCTAGCCATCTTAGCCCTTGCTTCATCAGCCACAACTCCTGGGTAAACCAAGGAGCCAGCCTAGAGTGAGGGCGCAGAGGGCGTCGGGGAGTGATTTCATTGATGGTTGCGAAGAGTCAGCTGTGCCAATCCTCCACAAGCTCATCTAACGAGCCGCTAAGGGCATCAGATCCCGCAGGGCCATTTGAAGCCACATAGGGTCTATTTAGCTCCATGGGCAAGCTGAAATCTGCTCGCCACCCAAACAGGGTTGGGGTGAAACATTCAGATGGGCCTTCAAGGCATGAGGGTCTGACCATGGCACTGCTGAGGCAGTGACCCGGTCCACTGTGACCTCTGCCGTAAAGATCAGATCTAGCGTTTGTCTGGCCCGGTGAGTGGAAGTCGTTACATATTGGGAGAGTCCCAGCGCCACCATGGATGACACTAGGTCCATCGCCTGAGTGGAGGCGACATCGTCGGCATGGACATTAAAATCACGCAGGTCTAGGGTGTTCCAATGCCCAGCCCAACACAGCCTCCACCAGGGATGGCAGGCTCCTGGCTGGTTCTTTTTTCATAAAAAACCCCAAAGATAAAGTACAAGCAAAGACAAGTCTTACCTTACAGTAATTATGTTTTGTTGTCATAATATGTTTTTGCTGCTTTATTATCTGCAGTATGTGAGTATTTTTAAAAGGGAATCTTTTTTGCCTTAAATTTTGTACAATAATGAAAACATTGTCCTCTGTTCTTAAAAAAAATTCAATAAAAAGGTGTGCAATCCTTTTATCTGAGTCACTCTAACTATGGGGCTGGCTATGGGGATGGTGGAGGCCAGATAATAATTTTTAATGAAGTCCTAGTTTTACATTTAAAACGCTAACTTATCAGTAGGTTGACATTAAATTGTTCAGTAATTTGTCAGTTTTTTGTCAGTATTTGGGGCATCAGATCCCGCAGGGCCATTTGAAGCCACATAGGGTCTATTTAGCTCCATGGGCAAGCTGAAATCTGCTCGCCACCCAAACAGGGTTGGGGTGAAACATTCAGATGGGCCAGTATTTTTGACCCACTGACTACTTTCCACCCCTGTAGAAAGTCTTCTGACTGAAGCAGGCTCTTTGGAGGCTTCTTTTGGTTCTCAGAGTCCTTTAGTGAGTTTTGTTTAATTAATTACCACCTAGAGCACAAAACCCATAAAGGGTGGGGCTATGGCTCAGTGGTAGGTTCAATCCCTGGCATCTCCAGTTAAGGATCAGCTAGCAGGTGACATGAAAGACCTTTGCCTGAGAACCTGGAGAGCCACTGCCAGTCTGAGTAGACAGTACTGACCTTCGTGGACCAATGGTCTGATTCAGTATAAGGAAGCATCATTTGAACATTTGAGAAAGCATTTGATACAGCCATGACAGTATATGCTTAACTTCTATAAAGTGGCGTGTTTCTTTATTTCCCACTGTAAGGCCAACTTTATATAGCTGGATTGCTGTAGTGCTTTATTGTAGATTGCTAATTTTATTTCCTTTTTAACAGTTCCTGCAGTTCTAGAAGTCACAAGAGCTTTGTAAGTTCAGCTTAAAAGCATTTTAAATAGTCATTGGGCTGTGTAACGATAGCATCAATCTTCTGTGCTATTATTATATCTAGAAAACTGGATTGGATATCCATTTTCATATTTAAAGCTAAATTACTGGCAAGCAGCCATATCATCTAAGAGAGAGTGGTAACCTATGTAAAAAAAAGGCTTCTATAATGGCATTACCTTTGGGTGTAGGATATTTTTCTGCAAATCAGAATCTGATAGCAGCAAAATGACTTCTGAAGAAGGCCTTTTATCCTTTAAACGGCTTCTGTTTTAGTACTTTCATTTTCTAGTTTATTGTATACTCCGTAGTCTACCTACTAATAATGATTAGATCTGTTTAATTGGAGTGTTACAGGCTTAAATTACCAGCTTGTCCATTGATAGCTTTTGCTTTGGGGTGGGGGACGGATTTCTTTTAAAAATTAAATAGAAACGAATAGTGTAGTGTAAGTCAGCAGCAAATTGAATTAATTTCCTGTTCCAATTTTGCTTCAGGTGAACAGATAAATAGCTGATTTGTTAAAGGCTGCCCGTTGCTGACAATGCCATTTAACAGGTTTATTTTCTGTTTTGTTTTTACTCTGTTTCAATTCCTTGAATGGTTTATAGGTCTCTCTTATCAAGTGCAATGTAGGATGATGTCCGGAACTTCTCGGCAACATAAGGCCACTGCTATCCAGTGCTCCAAAAGAGTGAGCAAGATCTAACGTTGCATGGTTTTTCAGTAACCCCTTTTAAATCGTTCCAGTCCGGTCCCTTCTAGAGATCCTGGCTGCTGTTACTTTTTCCTCATTCCTTTCTTGTCAGCATTGGCAGAAAGTGCAGCCACACCAGAGGACACTTTTTAGCAAATGACTCTTTGGAGTTGGCAAATAAAGGGCGGGGAAGCAAAGGATAATCTTAGAATAATGAATTCTGAGAAAAGCTGTTCATATAGTAGTCTTAACTGTGCAGGACAAGGCCTCTTTTTCTCTGCCTTATGTTATCTGTTTCACACTTTCTCTGTGAGAATTAATGTACTCTGAAAAGGCCACGGATGCTTGTTCAGAATTTCTCCATATGACATCTCTAGAGAGAAATTTAGCCAACGTGGGAGAAAACATTTACAGATAATTTAATGAAGAGGCTAAGCTTAGTTGCTCTTTGATGGAAAAAGATACTGAAGAGAGTGTGTGCAAAATAAGACTTGTAATTCTGAAAGTTTTCAGGAACTGGGTCAGAGGGAGTTCATGGTATAGCCTCGTGACCGAAATGCCTTCAATGTGTCACTGGGTCACAACGTGCATTTGCACAATGTGATAGTCCATAATACCTTCCAGTTTGAAACAACAGAACATGTATCAGGTTTTTTCCTTGGACACTAACTAGTACAAACTCTTACGAAATTCAGTGGGAGATTGCTTGTCTCTTTCAGCATGTGCGAGTTACTCTTTGCCCTGCTAAGCACAGTAGTACATAAGCCCTGACCACAATATAATTATGTAGGCTGTTTCTATGGGAACATCAGCAACTTTCAGTCATTGGTGCACTGTAAAGAAGGAATTTATTACAAAGTAAAATCCTGTATTACACTAATTTTTAAAAGAAATATATTGTTTATTTTTTAAAAAAAAAAAATTCCAAGCATAATACATGTGTTTCTCTGATGCAATACTGGCAGAACACAGGATTAGGCATCTAGACCAAATGCCTGTGCAAAGTGATGCCTTCTCCCTTGACTCCAGGACTGGAACTAAGCCTCATCTAAGCATTACTTACATTACAGCACTTGGGAATGTTACAGGAGCACTGCACCAATTATTTGAGTGTGCGGAGATACAGGCAGTATACCAAAGTTGGCCATGTTTCCTAATGTTAGTATCCTAAAAATGAGAAAATGTCATGAAATACTGGGCATGGGCTTTCACAGGCCAAAAAGGATGAGTGGGAAGGGAACAGGGTGGGTTGGACCAGCAGGTGCTACAGAGGACCAGCAGGTGCTATTTTGCCTCTGGTGGGATGCCATGGACAGAATAGGGACTGCCTGGAAATTTAATTGACATCTGAATAGAACATAATGTTGATTCTTTGTTACCAAGAGTTACCAGACACATTTCTGGTCAAAGGCCCAATATCTTTAAAAATACTCCCCAATCTGAATTGCATTCTGTTCGTATCTCCTGATTATCCCATTTCGCTGGATTTTCCTCCTGCTAGTATAACTGAAACCATACAGAATGCTGCTTCTGGTTATCTAAATTGCTGATTTTCCAGACATTTGTTGCAGCCTCCAGCTATTTCAGACAAGTGAAGATTATATGTATAAAACTTTAAAATGTATAATCAAAGGACAGACTTGTGAGTTACAGGGTGACTGCTGAAACAAGGGTTGTTTCCTCTAAATTTTCAAGAGGAAGAATAGGTTAAGGTACCCTGTCTGTGGAACCGTCAGAGTTCAGAAGTGTATACATAACAAAAATGCATGAAGTCCTGGGAGAACAATAGAATAGGAAGCAGCTGGCTTTGTAGACAGCTGGATTTTGGAGTAATTATTGCTGAAGGAAAGGAAGATTAAGGAATCTGGATGAAAATTTCACATTCATACCACTGATATATACACCCTGGTGAAGTTTTTGTCCAAGAAGTGAGGACATCCCAGTGGATTATGAATGCTGTTGCATTTTTAATAGATGCAAAATATCCCTGATTGTTCCCTGATTCTAAGTTGCCTTGGTTAAAGCAAACTTGCATAATGAACAAGAAAAACACACACGTTTAATTAGTAGACTCTAGTTAGAAATGAAGTTCTGTTTCTCCATTCCTGCCAGTATAAGCCAATATGTTTACCATTATTAACTTGGGGTTATTTCTGACATTATAATTCTGATTTGGCAAAATGCCATGGGCTTTTATAGTCCCTATTCATTCCTCTTATCTCTGCCCTTTCATACTTTCTCTTCGTTTGAAAGTGTACCGTGACATCTGAGCATCACAAAGGTCCTGGTCACACACAGAATTTGCTGCGGGATACTCACGAGTGTCGGGTGGATTTTAAGGGTGTGATCAAACGAACGCATCTGGCAAGCGTCACGCACCCGTCGCCATACCGTCTCGTCCAGCCGAAGATCCAGAGTTAAAAAGTACCAGCGAAAGTCCACTATTAAACATTTGCGACGAGCCACAGATGGACTTCCTCCGCCTAATCGCTCCAGCGTGCTCCTCTTGCCTCGTTGAAGTGCACCACCATCGCGTCTGATCACGTAGTGGCGGGTCAACTAGTAACGGCACAAATAGCCACGCCTCCCCGCTTGTTATCTGGCCTGTGTGACCGGGGCCAAACTGTGGTTTCTTCAAATCAGGAGTAGGAAACCATCAAACCATGGTGGTTACTCTGGCCTTCAGGCAGAGTTTGTGCAAACAATAGTGTGCCCTATTTGGCTATAATGAGAAAAGGAATGAAGAGGGGAGGAGGAATCACATGAGAACATGAGAAGAGGGGAGGGGGCAGAGGGGAGGAGGAATCACATGAGAACATGAGCATAAGACTCTGGCATGAGTGGCAACTGTTCTTTGTCTTTATGTCTGAGCCAAGTGTCAGAAACAAGGTTGGAGAGTTAAGAACATAAGAACATAAGAGGAGCATAAGACTCTGGCATGAGTGGCAACTGTTCTTTGTCTTTATGTCTGAGCCAAGTGTCAGAATCAAGGTTGGAGAGTTAAGAACATAGGAGATGCCAATGTTGGATCAGGCCAAAGGCCCATCCAGTCCAACACTCTGTATTACACAGTGGCCAGAAATACCAGTGCCATCAGGAGGTCCACCAGTGGGGCCAGGACATTAGAAGCCCTCCCACTGTTGACCCCCCCCCCAAGCACCAAGATGACAGAGCATCACTTGCCCCAGAGTCCCTATCTATACCTTGTGGCTAATAGCCACTGATGGACCTCTGCTCCATATGCTTATCTAATTCCCTTTTGAAGCCGTCCATGCTTGTAGCTGCCACCACTTCCTGTGGCAGTGAATTCCAAGTGTTAATCACTCTTTGGGTGAAGAAGTACTTCCTTTTATCCGTTCTAACCCGACCGCTCAGCAATTTCATGGAGTGCCCACGAGTTCTTGTATTGTGAGAAAGGGAGAAAAGTACCTCTTTCTCTACCTGCTCTTTCCCATGCATAATCTTATAAACCTCAATCATGTCACCCCTCAGTCGTCGTTTCTCCAAGCTAAAGAGCCCTAAGCGCCTTAACCTTTCCTCATAGGGAAAGTGTTCCAACCCTTTTATCATTCGAGTTGCCCTTTTCTGCACTTTTTCCAAAGCTATAATATCCTTTTTAAGGTGTGGTGACCAGAATTGCACACAATATTCCAAATGAATACTATGTTCTATAGCAACTGCAGAATAACCTGGAACATTTAATATTTTCAGTGTAATGAACTTCAGTGTGAACAATGATATGCCAGTTGTAAGAGTGTGAATACAAAGCTCCCCTAATGATTTCAGTCGAAATATAGTTCCCGAATAGATGCTGTTTAGGATTGTAGAGTTAAGGAATACCTAAAGTCTGCCATCCTACAAAACTTTTACAAGACAGTCTCCTACTTTGCAAGTGCACTTATCTGTTCAAACCTGGAATTTCAAGGGTTCCCTTATCAAATGTCAGTAGCATGCCTTGGATTGCATGGATGATGCTGTTGGCATTTATGTCACTAGTCTTACTGTCTGCTGAGCACATGTGTGAAAATGATCAGGACAAATGTAAAAACCCACCAGCATATAGGTTATGAAGACTGGATGAGTAAAGCTGACTTGAAGCTTGCCTGGTCTGTGCCCATGACACTCTGCCAGTAGGCCGGGTGAGGATGGAGGTTCACCTCAGGTGGCATATTTGGGAGTAAAAGTTAGTCTGTAATTTTTACCATTATGGGAGCTTCATTTGGATTTTCTGTCTTGGGTACCCATATTCCTTGAACCATGTCTGCCTAGGCAGCTAAATATCTAAGCCTGTCCACTGGTGTCTCTTCACATATTGCCTGTTTTTCAGGAATTCTTGCCTAGATCACTCTTCAGATTTCCTACCCTACCAGTCTGCACCTTAGAGCATAATTTGGCTGGAGCCTTGAAAACGGCTTTTAAGACCATAGTGTCCTCAGATGACAAAATAGTGAATGCTTTTGAGTGTGTGCTAAGCTTTGTCATCTCACCAATGAGTAGTTGCAAGTAGCGCCTACGTATGTAATTGGGGAAAGAATTTTCAGGCCTAAACGTATGGCTTCCAGGAAGGCTTGATCTGTACCCTCCTCTGGAAACTGAAGATTGCTTGTTTTGTACCTCTGCCAAATGATAAAGCTTTGCCTTTTGACTTTTGGAACTGTGAGTGATGGCTGTAGTGCATCTTCTCACAGCAGGGTGCTGTAATCTGGCCTAGGTTGTACCACGACTGATGGAATCATGCTGAGCAGAAGATTGTATATCTGGAAAAAAGTGTTCCTTTATTTGGCTAACACTTGTCAGGATTCCTGGTCTAAAATAACATGGCAGATGGTACTCAATTGACAATTGGAGGGTGATTCCTGCTTATGAGAAAATAACTGTTCTGAATGAAATACTTTCTGAAGCCTAAGGTTTGGATGTTGGCTATTTTTCTTTTTTATTCGTTTATTTATTTTGTCATTTCTGATACCGTGATGTAAGAGCCAAATAATTTATTATATCCTTAGCTAAGGAAATTGCATTCCTTTCTTCTGTGTAACGTGTACTCCAGACCTACATTGGGGAGTATGGTGCACATACTGCACACAAGCAAATTCTGTTTTGGTGAGTATCAAGAAATGGGGAAAAAACACATGAGCAATTCTTAATACAAATGCATGGACTTCAGATCAGATCTAACATCTTATTATTTTAAATATAGGCTGAGTTCAAAATTGAGTTTAAGCTGTCATTGAATTCAGGACCTTTAGACTCTCCTGGATCCTTCTAGTTTTATCTAGTTTATGATCACATTTGGCAGAGATAAGCTTATTAGGGAATAGGCCTGATTTCTTTTGCCTGCAGATGCTAAACATTGATAAGCTGGAATGGATTGGGACCTGCTCCCTCTGTTATCATAAAACCAGCCTGTTCTTGAATGTTCAGGAGAGCATTGATGTATAAAATGATGGTGGGCAGACCTCACAGCGATGGACTACAAATGGATTCACCTGTTTTGGCTGATAGAATTGTCATGTAACATGGTTGGTGGGCATCCATTTCTCACTCATATGACCACTTAGCATAGCAAATCATTAACTATTTTCTGAAAAACTGCAATGTCTAGCTCAGTGGAGGATTACATTTTCTGTAATTCTTGTGAATGACCCCTTTCTTCATCACAGCATTTTAAATGCCCCCCTTCCATTTATGAAGTGCATACCTAATTTAAAATTGTTGCAAGTTATGCAGCCAAACAATAATGGTGATTCATTTCACTTACTGCATTTTTAAAATAACTAAGCCCTCTATGAGGGGAGCACTAATGCATAATCAAATTAATGATCACAAAACCTAGGTTACCACCGGCTTGCTCCAGCGTGTTTATGTAACACCTGGTGAGAATCAAATAAAGACTGAAACCTCTGACTTTTACAAACTGCTGTCTAGAATAATGATTCACAGAATGAAACAGGCAGGAAAGGACTGAAAGGTCATCTAATCCACAGATGATCCTGTACCCAGCATTCCTGACAGAAGTATGGTGTTTCTTACCTCATGACAGAGGACCCAATAGGACAAGTGTAGGGACAATACATTTCTCAAAGAGAGGCCTGACAAAATTTGACTGAACTTTAGGATTTGCATTAGGACCGATTGACACATACATGTGTCTAAGAGCTCTTGGAGCTCCTGACCTACTCTGCTCAAAGAGTCAGCAGCTGGGGTGAAGCTTGGCTAGTCTTCCTTGTGGCCAGCAGAAGTGGTTCTGGCATTAATGCAGTGTCTCAGTGTAAACAACAGAGGGCAGCTCTCACATGAAAGTACCTGGAGCAGAGTGTGGTGCAGTGATGTTCCTTTTTAGCCCTTCCTGTGCCAGTGGGGCTTCAGGCGCATGAAAGAGCCACATTCGTCTTCACCTTCTGGAATGGGAGAGTGTGCCTATGATGGACACAAGGGAGAAGACACAATACCCTCCCAAGTCTGTCTTGCTCAGGGGCCCCCCAAATAGAATTCCACCCCTGGGCTGTAGCTTCTTGAGTATGATGTCCAGTAGGAACTATGGTATTGCTTCCCTATATGTGTACCGGTAGGAACCTCTGGTATTGCTTCCCTATACTGGTGTTTTAATGGGAGCTCCAGGGGAAGGTTTGTGGGAGATTTTCTCAGCACTCTAGGTCTCAGCCTATACCTGGGGAGGGGGAAGAGAAGGTTTTGGAGAAAGCCCTGAAACTTACCTGCCTTTGAATGGAGCTTAAAGAATATGTTACCTTTTGTTCCCTCTGGTAGTTGTTTGGTTTGCTACTTCCAGAGGGGAAGAGCTTCCCCTCCTGTGAGTGCCAGCCACTTTTCCTACATGATTTGTGTCTGGGTTGGAGCTGAGGGCTGTCTTCAAGCAGAAGAATCCCTTAGGGAATGTGCGTAAAGGAAGCTTTACAAGCACATGCCTGTTTTAGCCCTTGAGGCATTTTTCATGATATTTTCTATTTGAGAGGGAAGCAAGATTTATTTAGCTGTGGAAAGTGTTTGGGTCATGTGTCCCAAGTTGCAGATGAAGCCATAGTATTAGCCCCTCCCCCTTTTGGTCTAACTAAATAACTGATGGAACCACTGCTTCCTCTAAGCTGTGGAGTCTTGTGAGCAAAAATTCTATTTTGTGAGTTACTGGCATTAAAGTTGTGAGCAAGGGATTTCTCTGCTGCATAAATTAGTTAGCTCTGGAGCCATCCTTCCTGAGGTAAGACAAAAAATGTGTGAGCCAGAGGCTAAAAAACTGTGAGCTAGCTCACACTAACTCAGCTTAGAGGGAACACTGGATGGAACCGACATGCAGAGCTGTTACTGGAATGATTGTTGAAAGAAGTATGAAGAACAAGGCACTAAAAATAAAAGCCAGTTTGGTGTAGTGGTTAAGTGCGCGGACTCTAATCTGGGAGAACTGGGTTTGATTCCCCACTCCTCCACTTGCACCTGCTGATGTGACCTTGGGTCAGTCACAAGCTCTGGCACAGCTGTCCTTGAGAAAGAGCAGTTTGTGTCAGAGTTCTCTCAGCCCCACCAACCTCACAGGGTGTCTGTTGTGGGGAGGGGAAGGGAAAGGAGTTTGTAAGCCGCTCTGAGACTCCAAGTGAAGGGCGGGGTATAAATCCAATCTCCTCCTCCTCCTCCTCCTCCTCTTGGACCTAAACTTGGACCTGTGCTTGCAAGGCAACTATTTATTGTCGTGGGGGGGGGGGCTTGGTGAATGATGTGTAAAGTTTTAGATATCAGTTCTTCAAAATCAATGGAGAAGTGAGATATGGCATTCTGATAAATACCATCTCCCACCATGTGAGGGCACATTCGAACAACATATTTGCCACATAAAATTTGCACAATAAAACCACTTTGTTACTACCCAAACCAAGCTATTTTGCTCTTTACAGCTTTTTCATTTTTAAAGAACTAAGCATTTTCTCTCATCTCTGAATCAATATATTAAGGTATCCTAAATATTCTTCTGAAATCAGTTTTTAAGATGGAATTTATGAGAAAAAAGCTTCAAACTTTTTAAAAAATTGTTCATTAATAAAAGTAAGATTCTTGACAAACCTGTTAGTGAATGGGAATAGCCTATTGAGCTTTCTCTTGCATCCTCTGGCTTCATGATTTTTCTTTCTTCAGCATGGTGGTGCCTCCAAACACTTCCCTTGTATTAATCTCATCCAAAAGTTAGAGGTAAGCAGTGGATTCGGTAGGACCCTTTTGTTGTTCGTTCAGCAGTGTTTGTGAGATTAGGACTCCAGGTCTGTTTCCATCTATGCTTACTGCCTGTTCCTTCATGCGGCAATCATCAATGCACATAGAGGGGGAGCAGGATTGTGCCTACTTACTCATGATAGTCCCTTCCTTTCCTCTGCATCACTTGTAAAAGAGCTTGGGTGTATAGGTTTTGTTTGCACAATATTCTTATGCGTGTGCACTGTTTACGCTTAGGCTTTTTCATGAAGTGGGACTGTGGGGTATGATTGTGCTCTTTTCTCTGTGAGCTGGCTGCACACTTTTGTACCATCCTAAAGTACAAACATATCTGTATAATACTAGAACTTTGTGGTGAGACTCCCCCTTCAGTTTTGCACAACAACGGTATGGAAAAGTAGTTCTGGAAGTTGGCAAATGCTGAAGCTACAATGAATGGAAGTTTCTATACTACCCAGTAAACCTTAGGACTTTGTGTATTCTGTGCTTTTAAAAATTTAAATTCTGTGCCCAGAAAAGTAGAATTTTGCAGCCTGTATAAACCATGCAAACTAAGGAAATTTGCACGGTTTACTTGTTGCATAATTTACTCTGTTTTATGGGGCAAGTTGAGGAGCTATGCAGTGTGCTGAAGCCCTTCTCCCTGAGCATTGCAATCATTATTCAACAACCTTCAACTATGTAACTGCATCCACGTGGGCTAGAAATGTGCATGCAAATGCTAAGATTTTCAGGAAGTTTATGTGCTGTGTTCTGTGGGTTCTTGTGTGCTTGTGTGGAAATTACACACAACACTGAATTTAATTTTTGTCATGCTGGTGAGAGTGATATTCATGTCTTTAATCTTTCTTTAATCCTCCACATGCAGCTGCTGGCATGACCTTGGGTCAGTCATAAGTTTTTTCAGAGCTGTTCTCTCAAGGGCAGTTCTCGAGAGAGCTCTCTCAGCCCCTCCTACCTCACAGGGTGTCTGTTATGGGGAGGGGAAGGGATTGTAAGCCACTCTGAGACTCCTTCAGGTAGTGAAGGGCAGTGTATAAATCCAATCTCTTCTTCTTTCTCTCATTCTAATCTACCTTGTAGAGTTGCTTTGAGGCTAAAACATTGTGGTGAGTCCAAAGAGGTTAGGTGTGCTGAACCAAAATGTAATACATTCAGTAGCTGCCTCCTCATTTTGTGTGTAAAGTGTGGGTTGCTGTTTTTATTTAAAGCCCTTTGTTTATTTAGAAAGTCTCAATACTTGGGAATTTATAAAACCTACAATATCCATAAAACTGCCAGTGTTGCAAAATACAGCAATAATTCAGGTGAAATATTTAAGCCATTCCTGAGTTTGCTGTGTCCCTGAGTTGATCCATTGTAGAGCTTCATTTGGTAGGAATCAGCAGTTTTACGTGGCAATTAATTTCAACTTCAGTAGGGAAGTTTAAAGGGCTAAAATTTACCCTTGGTTTTCTGCAGGAAAGTTAAAATAACTTCATGTTAGTTATTCAGATTTCAGACCTGTGGAGCACAGTGAACAGCCAGCATTCAGATTTTAAGGTTTTATTCCAGAGCAGGGCTAGTACAACGTAATCTGCTTGTTAAACTGTGTTGCAGGCTTTTACTCTCCTGAAAATAAATCAAATTACATAAAGAACAAGCTTCCTCTGGAGGTGGTGGGCTCTCCTCCTTCTTTGGAGGTGCTCAAACAGAGGCTAGATGACCATTTGACAGTAATGCTGATTCTGTGAATTTAGGCGGATCATGAAAGGGGTGGCAGGAAGGGTTGCATCAGTGCTTAGTTCTCGTGGCTCTTTCTTGCATACCCAGGGAAATGCCAGTCTCCACTCTGAGGTCAGGAAGCAATTTTTCTCCAGGCCAGTTTGGCCAGGGATCCTGGAGGGTTTTTTTTGCCATCTTCTGGGCATGGAGTGTGTGTGTGGGGTCACTGGGGGTGAGGGGTGAGGTAGTTGTGAGATTCCTGCATTGTGCAGGGGGTTGGACTAGATGACCCTGCTATTCTAACGGTAGACACCTTCCCACTTGATTGCCCCATATTATTTTCCCAAGTTTGCTCTATCAATAACGTTTACTGTCGTTAATTGATGGAAACAGTATATGAAGTTGGTATTCCAGGAGCCAAAGAGCCTTCCACTTTTAATATTAAATTGCATCAAAAACTGTTCACTCAGCAAAAAGGAGAATTCAGAAATAATTTCTGATTCCTTTTTCCATGATATTTTCTGTTTTGTTTGGAAGAACATTGTTTTCCCTTTCAAGCAAGTGGCTATTCTACATCAAGATGTACTGAACATCAAAGCAAGAATGAGTGCCACAGTCTGGGGGTGTCATGGCTGGGAAGTATATTTAACATTGTGGATCACTAACTGCAGGCCAAGTCTGATAGCCTGTGTCTTAGATTCTGCTGTGAGGCAGGGCCAAGCTACATGATACAATTTCTGATGGGCTGGGTTCAGGTTCTGGACCTGGCTTGCTTTCCTCGCTGCCACACAGCAGCTGTGGAGAATGGCATTAGCTTGTGTGTGGGGGGGGGTTATACAACTTGGGTCTATTGGGGTGGGACTCCCGTTCCTCCCCCACACCATTTATTTGCCCCATGTTGGAACTGTATTTACATTGAATTATATTAGAAATTGTATTGTGTAGTTCAGCCCACACAGCTTATAGGAGGAAGAGTTGGTTTTATACTCCAACCTTCACTCGGAGTCTCAGAGTGACTTACTTACAATCACCTTCCCTTCCTCTCCCCACAGTGGACACCCTGTGAGGTAGGTGGGGCTGAGAGAGCTCTGAGAGAGCTGTGACTGACCCAAGGTCACCCATCTGGCTTCATGTGGAGGAGTGGGAAATCAAATCCAGTTCTCCAGATTAGAGTCCTGCCACTTTTAACCACTACACCAAACTGGCTCTCATAGGATTTGACATAAGGACCCTGGCAATATAGATCATGCGAAGCACTGCTTTGCTAAACAGAGCAGATCGTAGTCTTTTTTTTTAATGATACGGCTTCAGCAATAGTTGCTGTTGCTTCAAGATGTACTGAAACATCAAAGCAAGAATGAGTGCCACAGTCTGGGAGTGTCATGGCTGGGAAGTATGACTCCCGTTCCTCCCCCACTCCATTTTTTAGCTAAAATTGCCTCTAGGGGGAGTTATTTGCCCCATGTTGGAACTGCATTTACATTGAATTATATTAGAAATTGTATTGTGTAGTTCAGCCCACACAGCTTATAGGAGGAAGAGTTGGTTTTATACTCCAACCTTCACTCGGAGTCTCAGAGTGACTTACTTACAATCACCTTCCCTTCCTCTCCCCACAGTGGACACCCTGTGAGGTAGGTGGGGCTGAGAGAGCTCTGAGAGAGCTGTGACTGACCCAAGGTCACCCATCTGGCTTCATGTGGAGGAGTGGGAAATCAAATCCAGTTCTCCAGATTAGAGTCCTGCCACTTTTAACACCTCCACCAAACTGGTCTCATTAGGATTGGACATAAGGACCCTGGCAATATAGATCATGCGAAGCACTGCTTTGCTAAACAGAGCAGATCGTAGTCTTTTTTTTTAATGATACGGCTTCAGCAATAGTTGCTGTTGCTATATTGTCGCTTCCTCCAAGCCCCTACACCATACCATGCAAGATACTTATTTGATGTGAGAAGGAATCTATGATGCTCCAAAATACTGCTAGAAATCAGTTGCTAATGTTGTTGCTACACAGTGGATATAGTGAGCTGCATACTAGCCAGGGTACACTGATCCTGCACACATGAAACTCCTGGGCAAGGTGTGGGGGCACTCTAAAATAACAGTCAGGAGAAAGGATTGATGTCTGTTAGCCAGAGGTATGCAGCTAGAGATAGGCACGGACCGGAAAAATGCAGTTCAGTTTGTGGTTCATGGCCCTGCAAACTCCATTGAAAGGAGCTGCAGTCTCTTTAAACGGGGTCTGCAGAAAGCCCGAAAGACAGCTTGCTCCCCACTGCTCAGCTGTTTTGGGCCAAAAAATAGTGGCATGGGTGGAGAGGTGCTCCCTGCTGCTCAGCTGTTTCAAGCTGTCAAGCTTTAAAGGGACTGCAAACTAGGATGAAAAACAGCTGCGTGGTGGGGAGTGCATCCCCCTTTCACAAGGAACAGAAAGCAGGGTTTAAATGGATTCGGAGTCACTTTAAACCCCTGCTTTCTGCTCCATCCACGAACTGCACGTACTGCTCTAAAAGTTTGTGGAAGCTCGTGATGGTAGACCCATCATGAACTTCTGTTCCCAAACCATGAACAGGGCAGAATCTGTGATTAATTTTGTTTCATGGTTTAGTTCGTGCCCATCCCTATATGTACCCTTTTCCCAATCTTAGTTTAGAGTAGGTTCCATTTTCCTGAGGTTTTTTGCCAGAGAATTCTCTGAAATCTTAGAAGGACCTGACCCATTCTAAATTATTCTGCCAGTGCTCTAGTGCCTCCAGCCTTCCCAACTCACCTGTTCCTTCCCTTCCCCCAAATTTTATTTTCGGAAATGTTGATTTACAGGAGATGGGCGTCTCAGGTTTTCATTTAAGCCCCAGTGAATCACCAGCAGCAAGCTCTCAGCACAAAATGGAACAGCCATCTCCTCTGAACCTCCCACAGTTTCTGCTGCTGGAAGATAAGCATAGGAAAGGAGGAAGGGGCAGCTTGGAATAGCCATGACTTATTTACAAGATGAGCCAAAATTCAGAGATTTTGCCTGGCATAGTAAAAAGCTCAGTATTAAAAACTGGCCATGTTCAAGGCAAAGAGAATATGGTCAAAACAGATTTGGCTAATGGTGGCGATGCAAGAAGATTCAAAAATTTTGGAAAAGCATTAAGCTGGAAAACGGATAAAATACCGTGTAGAGAAGAATTAATTACGAAAATTCTTGAAATAGCAGAAATGGATAAGTTGAATATGTTGTTATCAGGAAAAGAAGAAAACAAGTTTAAAAAAATGGCAAAAAGTTAACAAATGGATTGGAAAAAATGTTTAATGTAAACTCCACCAAGTGATTATTATGTATTAGATAAACGTTCTTTTCTTTTTTTGTACAGAAAATTTAAAAAATAAAATTTAAAAAAACCCAGGTTTGGCTGGTAAGCAGATGCTGCCTTGGTTGGGAGCAAGGTGTATAAAGTGCTGAAGAAGTAGGGCATCGAGTATTAGATATACGTTCTTTTCTTTTTTTGTACATAAAATTTGAAAAATAAAATAAAAAAAAACAGATTTGGCTGGTAAGCAGACGCTGCCTTGGTTGGGAGCAAGGTGTATAAAGTGCTGAAGAAGTAGGGCATCGATGATGGCTACTGGCAGGAGCAGGATGTGGTAGCAACTGGTGGATAAAGAGTTTGGAGGTCTGAAAAGGGATGAATGCTGCCGAGTCTCCAGTTCTTGAAAAGAGGAATGTTCCTCACCCACCATCTGATCATCAACCCCTTTAAACTACCAGAATACTGTTTGGACCTTGCAGAGCAGTGGTCTTCACTCTGTGGCTCACGGAGAGCCATAGTCATGGTTATCGTCAGCTACAACAACTACATGACTCTTATATGTTTTGCAAGCCACTCCACCAGGCTAACACGTACAATAATAATAACATATAACTATTAATATTAAGTATATATCGGCCCCAGTCACACTGGGGGGAAAGGTGCGGCTGAAGTGTGACTTTTTTGAGCTGCATCAGAAGAGACGTGCGGCGGCGGGATCAGACATATCCCCCGAGCCGCCGCGCTGTTGCTCTCCGGCATGATCAGATGCCTGGGGGAAGCCACAGATCAGTGAGCGAGGCAGCCCGCTGTGCATGTGTGCGCCTGCGCAGTTTGGCTGGGGGCCTCGGATGCTGCTGGAGATGGGCGCGCCGGCGATCCCACGGCTGCCCCTGCTGCAGATGTTTAGGTAAGTAGTGGTGTTTTCTATGGGGGGTTTTTTTTATGTGCAGTTTCGCCCGAACAGGACGGATCAGGGACGGGTGCGCTCCGCTTCCCAGATGTTGTGGTGTGATCGCGCCCGCTTGATGCGCCCCCAATCCGTCCCTCTTGCGTGGCAAATCCTCCCGTGTGACTGGGGCCATCTGCACGGTTTTTATTACTAGAGAACCTTTGCTTCTATGTCTAGCACCACAGCTCGGGGGACGGAAAGTTTCACATCTTAGCTGTCTTCCAGTCCCTCAAGTGGTTGCTGTTTCAAGGGCAGACCATGTGACTACCACAAGCCCTACCAGGTAATGGCCTTGCCTGCTTGGAACATGGTCTGGGTGCCACACCGGAGAGGGGTGGCAGAAGACCCACAAGTGGCATGTCGAAGAGCCACATGTGGTTCCTGAACCATTGAGTGAGTATCACTGTCGTAGAGAGTTTTAAAGGATAGAGAGAGAAGGCTTTAAGGAAGCTGCCTGACATTACATTGCTACATGGGACTATTGGGATGATCTGGATAGGATTCTGTGTTATTCTACTGTTTGGCAGTGCCCTCTTTCTTCTTTTCCAAGCAGACTCTGAAATTTTCGATTTCCCTCTTCATCTGTCTGAATTTGTCCATATATAAAGATTATCCCCATCATGAGTTACTTTTTTAAAGAAATGAACAAAAGATGTAGCTTTATTAGCCCTTTGCATGAAAAGAATAGAAGTTCAAAGCTGGACATGTAAAGTTAAAGTTTGGCTGTGATTTTTTGCCATAAAAGTTCATGCTCTCACAATGGGAACCATTCACCACCCAGAGGATTACTTATTCTTGTTGATGATGGCGTCTATGAGTATTGTCAGATACAGTTAAAAACTAGGCCAAATGTTGCCCTAGAGCAACAGCTACATCTGTATGTTTCCAAGCAACTTGGTGAGTTGGTTCAGTTACAAAGGGTTCTTAAAACACTCCATCTGGTTTCCAACCCAAGATGCGACCACCCCAAAGAATGATCTAATTCCTCCACATTTAGACTTGGAATCTTTTCACCACTCGCTTTGGAGCAGGAAATCAAATAATAGCCTTTAGGAGCAATAAGATCCACATGTCAGCCTAATTGTACGTTGAGCACGTTAGTTGCTCATATTTCAACATACATATAGCACTGCTGTGAAAAGCATAGTTTTTAGGCTACCCCTCCCTTCATTCCTAAACCATATCGCAGAGCAGTCTGAGAAGTGTGCATTTAGGTATTGTACTCTTACATCTGATTTGTCATGTTGCATGCATAATAGATATGGTCAGACAAAATTGCATCTTTGGTTGTTTTCAATTGCAGATGAAAAGTTTGTGTATATGCACGTTTTTAAGAAAGCACCACACTGATCGCATGTTTTCAGCCTAACAAGTTTCCTTTGCTTGCTCAATCTTTTGCAAAATTAGCATAAAGCACAATTACGGTGGCATCGCTTTGCCCCTGTTGCCTGTTGAAAGTATCCTGGCTGCCATTTAGTGCCTGTACAAATCTTTGCTTTTGGGTGATGGTATGCGTGGCTTAAGATGTGGCGCTTGTATAGTCATCTCCCACACGTTGCTCCCTGATACCTTTTGCTGAGCTCCTGTACATTGTAGAGGCTTTCCTTTGAGCTGTTTCATCTCTGGCAATGGTGATCCCCCTCAGTGCAGGAACAGAGCCAGCTGGCTCTCAGTGATGGGAGGAGGTACAGCCTCCCTGTAGAAGTAGTGCCCTGCTATCTATGGTCAACTGGCATTGAATGTTCCATTGGTGTAATACTTGCGAGTAAGAAATTTGGACTTCATTTTTTCCCTTCATCCTTGGCACTTGGATTTGTCCACAAATTCTTGTTTTCCTTTTTCTCCTTTAGGAAGACAAGGAGAAGCTAAAGCATACATTATTACAAAGATGTTTATTGATACATTTATTGCAATTAATCATTTAGACATACGGTTTATATAATCTAGTAATGTGTATGTTCAGAACCATTTGGGTTTTTTTAAAATGTTTTAGAAATAAATTTTTGTAACATAGTTTTAAAAGTTGATTTGTAACAATTTCTGGCATCTGCTGTTTATAAAAGCAAACCTTGATTCATATTTTATACCAGGGCTTCCTGTGGGAGCACTCTCTTAGGTCACAGGAAGCCTGATTGGGCCCAGAGCCACATACATTCCACAGTTCTTAATTTTGTCAAAGTAATAATAATGAAAGGCAAAAAAAAATTAAAATAAAATAAAGGAAGGCATTGCTAGTGTTTTTGAAAGGTTGACAAGGAAAGGTTTCCTGAAAATCGTTGGAGGGCAATTGGCAAACCGAAGTCCTGGCCCCCTGAGGTTGGAATTTTGTCAACAAATGAAGCAGACAGCATTTTAATCTTTGTTGTGTGTATTTTATTTTCCTGAAGAAACCTCCTCCTCCCGCTTCCGAGTTGGGTTTTTTTTTGTAAACTTAGATAGCAGCATTTTGTTCACAGCTCCCTTGAGTGAAAATGCTCTTAAGATGCCACATGAAATTGTAGCAACTGACAGCGTCTTGTCTGTTGATATGCTTTGAGATAAGATTAAAAAAAACATCAGTTTTTTTGTGTAGTTAACAAAGGGATATTCAGATGATTTAGACAAAATAGAGCGAAGGGAAGGCAGCTTAAGAGTTTGCTATTGATCTGTGAATAAAGGAAGGTGGCTTTCAGTGAAAGGAGGTGTGGGGCGGAGGCAAATAAACACGCTATAGGTAAGGCATCTGTGGCTAAAGAGCTGTCATACAGAAGTGTCATGGGAAAGCTTGTTTTCTAGAGAAAAATGGTTGGCTACTCCAAAGTCAATTGGAAGGGTTTCATAAGTTTCGTTAACACTAAGTTAAGACATGTGTGGTTTTCTTTCAAGGAGCATTGGCTTAACCAATAAGGACAAAGTAAATAGTGTTCATTTCCTGCTGACCTTGTAACATGAACAGATGTTTTCTCTTACAAGTACCATTAACCCTTTTTGCAGTGTTTCCATTTTCACAGGCGGTGGGCTTCTAAACTGTTTTAACCCCTTACAGTAAAGTAGACAGTTAATTGATTATGCTGTATATATACAGGGGTTGGGGGGGTTGTATTCAGGTCCAGTCTGTTACAGAGAAGCATTCATTGTTTTCTTATGTTTTTTTATTATTAATTTAGTTTTGGCTGAAGCTATTACTCCCTCCCTACTCTTTCTGCCTCCACAGGGGACAACAGATGTTTCCTCTGACAAGCTCTGAGAGAGAGACTTTTGCAAAGGATTTTTCCCCTTGGGAAGTTACTTTATTCTCTCTCTCTCTCTCTCGCTCTCTCTCTCTCTCTCGCTCTCTCTCTCTCTCTCGCTCTCTCTCTCTCTCTCGCTCTCTCTCTCTCTCTCGCTCTCTCTCTCTCTCTCGCTCTCTCTCTCTCTCTCTCACACACACACACACACTCTTCCTTCCAATTTCCCTCTTGCTATAGTGCTTTTATATGTTAAAAAGGCACCTCATGGAGGCTCTTTGTGGCACTGTTTTATTTAGTCACAAGCTTGTAGAGAATTTTGGTAGTAGTCAGTCAGTACTCCTAGAAGTAATGCTGAATTTGTATAGTAGTAAGGCTGCATCTGGGATCCTTGTACAGTAACTAAAATAACTAAGTCTTTCTCTTTCTGGGGTTTTGATGAAGATGGCACGTGTGTTTTGTTCTTGGGCAACTCACTATTAATTAAACTCCAGTGCATGTTAACTAATTTTTTTGTGCAAATGAGATTGATAGTCCCTACCAAATGCTAAAGAAATATGCCACAGGTAGATTAAATGTGTTGTGTTGCATTATAAAGATGTTACTTATATAATAGTTTTGCAACCCCAAGAATTTAGCTAGTTTGAGCAATAATTTTATCTAAAGTTGCTAAAGAGCTTGCATAAATGTGCATGAACTCAACATTTTTTGTGTGTCAAGCATTTGAAACTATTAAAAAGGTTCTCCGGGAAATGGCCTATGACTAACATAATGCAAGTACCGTAATATGTGAATATCCAATGAGACAGACAAATGTTTACAGAGTTAGACAAAGTATACAGTACTTTACTATGCACATACACACTACAGTTCAGCATAAAGTGCACGTAGGAACTTGTAATGCCCATGGGAATTCACACTTGGTTGCAGCAACATTTTTTTTAAAAAAAATTATTACAACATTTATACACGGTCTTTTGCCCTCTTTTTGCAACAAGGCAGCTCACAAATTGAAATGTACATAATAAAATAACATTTTAAGACCACTAAACCTCACAAAAACACATTATAAAAATAATAAAACCAGAGTTAAAATACATACAAAAACACAAAAACAACAAAACATTGGGCAATAAGGCGGGATCACTGTTGGAAGATGGCAACAGAAGGGGACAGCTGAATCTCCCTGAAGAGAGAGTTCCAAACTTTTGGTGCCATGACTGAGAAGGCCGTCTCCCAAGTTGCCTCCTGCCTAATCTCAGAAGGCAGGGGCACTCGAAGCAGGTCTCCAAGGATGATTGCAATTGTTGGTTATGTTCATAAGGGAGTAGGTGGTCCTTCAGGTATGTCAGTTCTAAACATTATAGTAGTTAATCAGACTTCAGCAGTCTGTGACTAGTGTCACATACAACATACATTTCTAGTATTCAGTGGAAAACTACCATTTGCTGTTATCTATGTAGAGTGGAATCTCTCTGTCTCTGTGGTGAAATTCTTTGCATTGATGTGTTAAAGTTTCTCCAAATTCTAGGAAAAATTCTAATGTATAGTGTACCACTGTCCCTGCTCTCAAAATCCTGGCCACCTCCCAGAAGCTTCAGGAGGGCATTCTTCTTGAGATACTAGAAGAAGCTTCTAAAAGTTTTCAGGAATAGGATTGGTCTAATAGAGAAATATCCCTGATTCTACACCCTTCTAAACCATACCCAAACTGAAATTACTGCTAATTAGAATGTAGTTGTGTTTCTAGAGGTCACTTGGACCCCAAGTAACAGTGAATGAGGCAAAGTGGGAGTCTGCAGCAGAAGGGGGCAATCAGCAAAAATTCAAGCAAAAAATCCAAGAGAAATGCTGTTACATTGGAGGAACTGTGGTTATTTTGATAGAATGGTATCTTAGGACCCAAACGTATATGTTTTTGTGACTAACAAGTTTTACCCCTTTAACTCTGATTGGCCTCTAAACTGGCTAAATCATCTAATTTCATTCCAAACACAAACTTTCTTCTCTGTTTCTTAAATGAGAAAATATGAATATTAATACAATAAAGAGCCATGTTGAGTTACTTTCATGTTACGTTTAAGGTCATTTTACTTATGTGTGAGATGTCATTTTTAAATAGTATTGCAAAATATGATACTTTGGGAAATTATCTTTACAACTATATGGGATGTGGCAATTATATATGAAAAAGTAAAAATGAGCTGGTACATTGACATTTTTGTGGCATTCTTGAGGAACAGTTCAGAATTAAATAATGAGGGCAACTGATCTCTGATTACTTTTATCATGGGAGCAGGAGAGGTCTGTGGTTAATACCTGGCACTGGGTATACTCCTGTGCTTTTGGTACCTGGAGTGTGTGGTTGTGACAGTGGTGGACACAGATTCTTTTTCACCTGTGCAGATAGCACTTTCACATACACTAAATAACGCACTTTCAATCCACTTTCAATGCACTTTGCAACTGGATTTTACTGTATGAAATGACAAAATCCACTTACAAATGGTTGCTAAAGTGGAAAACTACATTATTTAGCATGTGTGAAAATGCCCAAATTTGTTAATATTTTGTAAAACCTGTGCAAATTGCAATGTAGGAAGGAAGTGAGAGTGCAGAAGGTGTCAGCAATTTCCGTTTTGATTCACTAGCGGCACGATCAGATGCCGGGGAGAAAGAGGTGAGTGGGAGGGGGAGGCTGCCGAACTGCGCATGCCGGGGATGCGGCGGCGGCAAGACGCGCCGCCAACACCTAAGGTAGGTGGTTCATTTTTGCCGCGCATCAACGGGGGAAGGGCCGGATCGGAGGCGGGAGCGCGACGCCAGGCAGATGTTGACGTCGGATCGCTCCCGTTTGCCGCGCTTCCGATCTGGCCCGCTCCCGGCCCAAACTGCCTCGTATGAACGGGGCCTAAGTTTCTAGGGCTACCTCCAGTAGAATGAAAGGGAGGGAATGTTATGTTGCATTTGTTCACAGTTTGCTATCCTCTGTAAATAACCAATGGATAATAGTTTCCATTTCCTGTTTTTCATGGTTATAACTTCCGGGCCAGCAAAAAAAATGTCAACTCCAGGAGAAATCGAAGTCACTTTTTAAAAAAAAGTATTTTATGTCCATCTCTTTTCCCTTCTCCTGGTCTATGACGAGCATTTAAAAGTTGGGTGGGGGATTGGTGTAGTTTTGGATTGTACAATTTGAAGAGTTAGGGGTTAATAGAAAATTCGCATTTTAAAATATCTCACTAATGTAATTAGTTGCATGAACAGATTCCGAAAGCATGGTGACAGATAAACTGGTATTGTTGGCAGCTGGACTGTAGTACAGATTACAAATTTAGTACACACTAAGAATTTGTAAGAAAACTGATGCCATGCACATTAAGTACCCTTAGACATGTAAAATGCCTGGAAATTTTGAAGATTTTTAATATAAAAATTTGGTAAAAATTAAAATATATGTAATGCCTTCTCATGAAACCTAAACTTATTTTATTGCTTTAACAATATAAAATTCATTGTATTTAAATTAGTTAGCATATAAAGTTGTACTACCTGGCATATCTAGAGTGTTGTATCATTGACAGCCTAGCTCAGGTCTTGCAAAACGAAAGCTGTGGCTTCCTTTATTGAGTCAATCCATCTCATGTTAAATCTTCCTCTGCTTTAGTGCATGTGCTACCTTAGCATACATATCTTTATTTTTGCCATATGAGAGGTAGGAAAAAAACAAACATTGAAATTAGAAATTTTGTAATAAAGGAGTGTAGTCTTTGGACAGAAAAACACCTGACATATTTGCAACAGGACTACCAGGATATTTGGACGTCAAGTTAACTGTTCGATCTGTTATCAATGAATACATTATATTATTGCCAGAGTTACTCATATTTAAACAATACAAATATTTTTGAAAATATGTTGCATATGTCTGCTGTATACATAAGAATTATCATTATCTAATGCTGTAATGATTGTCTTACATAGCATTTTTCATGCTATAAATTTGGAGTGAGTTAAAATAAGCATTTCAGTCATTCCAAAACAGCAGAATACTTCATCTTTGTTTTACATGTTTTCCACACATTCATATACCTGTATACCATTGCCGTTATAAGGCTCAGCAGTGGGCTTGGAAATCGAATCTGTGATATGACACAGAAACTGTAGTGCTAGGAAACCTAAATTTGCATGATAAGATATGCACTAGTGCGTGAAAAAGCATAAAATAACAGAATTGCAGGTTTGTAACTTAGATATAAAAGCTTATGCAAATTTGAAATCTTCATAATTTGAGAAAAGTTCCTTCTGATGGCACCTTTAGGGTGCCTTTGCAAAATAACTGCACTTCAACTGCAGCCATGCGCACTACTATGAAAAATATGTCTACTTGTGGTAGGTTCTGCTAGCCTCCAGTGGTAGTTTTATATTTTAATTATTCTGGAAAGAGCCTGTTTCAACCCAGCATTATAAGTGTGCATGCAAGGATTTAAAGACTTTAGAAAATGCCCTGAGTGCACAGCCCTCTACTTGTTCAGTCAGCTTGGGGGGGGCACAAGTGTGCTGGCCCCTCCCCCTGCCTCCACACAAAGTTGTCAACACTGTCTCTGTGCATGGAGGAAGTGTGAATATGCGTACGCTAAAACCCCATGATCCAGTATGTTTGAAAAGCAGCATCTTTGACCATGAGGTACAAGCACACACACTTCCCCCATGCATAGGCACAATGCTTACAAGTGATCAGTCATGTGGAGGCAGGGGAGTGGAGGCAGTCCCTTTCCATGCACTGACTGAATGCAAAGGGGTCATGTGTTCTGGGTTATTAAGTGATCGACCTATGATGATTATGTTTTCAGGCACTATGCTAGCAATATTTTCCTAGTAATGAAATTGTCTACTATAATGATCCTTGAACTTATTTATTTGGTACATTTTTATCCTGGGATGTGGAATGGTATAGTATAGCCTGATCTTGTCAGCTCTCGGAAGCTAAGCAACGTCAGTACTTGGATGGGAGACTGCAAAGGAAGACTTTGCAGAGAAAGGCAATGACAAGCCACCTCTGCTTAATCACTTGCTTCGAGGACCTGAAGAAGAAGAGGAGGAGCTTCACTCAGAGTCTCAGAGTGGCTTACAAACTACTTTCCCTCCCCCTCCCCACAACAGACACCCTGTGAGGAAGTGTGGTTGAGAGAGCTCTTTCGACGACTGCTCTTCAGAGAACAACTCTGAGAGAACTTGTGACTGGCCCAAGGTCACACCAGCAGCTGCATGTGGAGGAGTGGGAAATCCAACCCAGTTCTCCCAGATTAGAGTCCGCGCTCCTAACCGCTACAGCAAACTGGCTGCAACTTGATGGCACTTTACACACATGCACTGTTATCTTGCCTTCCCTCCCAGGAGCTCAGGTCAGAGAACATTTGTCTTTCCTCCTCTGTTCTAACCTCACAACAATCCTGTGAGATAGGTTAGGCAAAGAGTAAGTGACTGGCCCAAGTTCACCCAGCTATTTTTTCTGTTACAAGAGGATAACTGTCCACTTGGGAGAGAGAACCCTTTTAATTTTACTCTTTTTACACTAAGATGCTTGTTCATTATAATAATAGCATAAGAGCTATCAAGATTGGAGAACATACCTCACAAACTATCAACATATTAAGCTTGTTCATGTATTATAAGCTAGAATTCTGTTTTGTTTCCCATGCTTGGGGAGGGGGATTAGCTTTCCTCATGCCATGAGTGGAATGTGATTGTGATTCGCCAGTAGCTGTGCACACTGCCAACAGAGCAATAGTGTAAGGGTGAGATAATCAAGGAAATGAATGCACAAACAAAAAATCTTGCTTGAAACACGTTTATAAAATAAATCATCGTATTGTTTAGTCTCAGCCAGGGGTCATTTCGTAGAAGAAGAGGTGCAGGAGCTCATTAGTGGAACTCATTAGAAGAACTTATTTGCATATGCCACACCCCCTCACATCACCAGAAGTGTGTCAGAAGGCAACACCCACCGCTCAGGCTCCACTGGACTGTTTTGGATTGTTAGCTGTGGGGGGGGGGAACGCGCAGATCTGCCCTCACAGAGGAGGAAGAGCTTGTACCTGAAGGCGGGCAGGGGGCTCTAAAACTTACGCTGTGGGGGGGGGGGAGAACGCGCAGATCTGCTCTAGTAGAAGAGGGAGAGCTTGTACCTGAATAAAAACCTTGGCCTTAAAGGTGCCACTGAACTTTTTTGGATTGCTAGCTGGGGGTGGGGGGAATGCGCAGATCTGTGCAGGAAGGAAGGGAGGAGGGAAAAAAGAGAGGGAAAGAAAGAGGAGAGAAAGAGGGGGGAAAAGAGGCAGAGAAGGAAATGAGGGAAAGGAGAGAAAGAAAGAGAAAGAAAGAAAGAAAGAAAGAAAGAAAGAAAGAAAGAAAGAAAGAAAGAAAGAAAGAAAGAAAGAGGCTTCTTGCTCCTCGTGGCCTGGGGCTGCTGGGAGTGGGGATGGGGCTTCTTGCATGTGCCCGCCCCCTGGGCTCTTTACTGCCGGAGCTCCGCTCCTGTGCGTTCCTGCAGGAAATGAGCCCAGGTCTCAGCCCACTTAAATTTTCCAGCTATGGCCAGCATGAATTTTGAGTTATAGTGTAAGTGATAATCTTAGATGTCTTTCCATTTCCTTTCAGTTGATGAACTTTGCATGATGTCAGAAATGCTTTTACTAAATCCAGCTTCCAGCAGCTTATTTTTTTTATGTGTGTGGTAGGTTTTTGTGGTGGTTGTGTTTTGCCTCACAGACATTCTTATATAGTCACACTTTTTAGAGTTACCTTTCTTTTTCAGGGTGGCAATGAAATCTTAATGTAACTAACAGGCAGTATAATGCAAAAGAAATTGTATTTGTACCGTTCTGTTTCATTGACATTATATAAATTGTTCCAGTAAATTTGATACAGTTGGATGAAAAATATAGATGGGGGGGGGGAGGCTCTTTATTGTGAAACACACCTGCTGCCCCTGTTCAATTATATGGATATTTTTATCACATCTTCCCACTCTGAGGTGCTCCAGACAGCTATCACTAATAGCTATAGCCAAATCTGGCTTGGGAAGTTTCTGGAGATTTGGAGTTGGAACCTGGGAAGGTAGGGTTTACCGTGGAGGGGAAGGATCTCAGCAGTGTGTAATACTTTAGAATCCAGCCTCCAAAGCAGCCATTTTTTCAAGGTGAACTGATCTCTGTAGTCTGGAGATAAATTGTAATTCTGGAAATCACAAAGCCTCACCTGGAGGTTGGCAACATTACTTGTAGCTAATAAAACCTTAAACAATCTAAGCATGCCAATTTGAACAACCATAAAAATACACCTACAAAAACTCCATCAACCAATATATCAAAAATAAAACCAAAAGCCAGAAGACTTGAGATATTGTTGGGCGGGTCAAATACACGTTAAAACAGCAGCATCTTGCCCTGGCATCCACAGGCTGCCAAGTATTTATTTGTTTGGTATACATTTTTATTTTACTGCTTCCCCAGGGAGCTTAGGGCGGCATGCATTGTTCTCCATTTTATTGTCACAATTGTCTCAGTTCTGGCCTCACACTTTTGGAAATTCAGGTGGCCACTTCCCTGCAGGGCAGGTAAAGTCGGCAGCGTGGCCCATAGTACTCCTATGTAAGTACAGCTGCTCATGCCAGGAGCCATGAAGCAGCGGCCTAGCTGGTACCTGTAGCACCGTAGGCAGCATGGATTTCAGGGTGATCATCAACAGCTGAGACTGTGGATGACGTGAATGCTTGTATAGACCTTGACTGAGAGGTGCTAGCAGGCAGAGCGGTAACAAGGGCAACACAGGTGAGGCACTTACCTTGGGCACACAAAGCTGAGGGACCCTGAAAAAGTATACCATGACTAAAATAAATGTTGTGTTGTTATTTCTCTTGCTATTTATGTATTTACCTTTTAACTAAAATAACTACTGTGAAAGTATGAGGGCACAATTTTATATCCTTGCCTTGGGTGCAAAATTAGCTAGTTATGGCTCTGCTAGCAGGTGGTTCGGGGGAGACTTTCACCTTCTGAAATTTGAACTCCCAATGTGTATTTGAACTCCCAATGTGTTTAACCCCTAAAACAGCCCCGGGGGAGAAGGGAAAATGGCCAAAGTGCTTGGGAAGGAAGATTTAGCTCTGTGTCCCCCTCCTGAGGTTCTTTTCCAGTTCTGAGAATGGCTGCCTTAGGTGGCTTTTAGGCCTGGTAGGAGGAAGAGAGGCAGAATATACCCTGTTTCCCCGAAAATAAGACCTACCCAAAAAATAAGCCCTTGCAGGATTTCTATGCATTTGTGGTATAAGCCCTAGTGTGTCTTCTTGAGAAAAAATAAATATAAGACAGTGTCTTATTTTCGGGGAAACACGGTAGGTAGGTCCCTGACCATAAACAGCTTTAAAGGTAAGAACCAGCACCTTGAAGTCAATCCAGTGAAAGAGTTAACTCCTCCCAGCACAGTGGCCTTATGTCATATTGTTCCTCACAGGGAACAGCTTGATGAGAATTGATAAGTATTGAAAGTATTGCAATGGTTGAACATAACTGAGGGAAAATGCCTTAGACTGGGACTAAAAATTTTTATCCAGCAGAGTTAAAAATCGGAAGCATACCCCGAACCTCAGTCCATAAAATGACAGCTTTGGACAGGGTCCATCCTGAATAGCACTGTGCAAATGGGTAATTGCTGAGAAATTAAATGTGATTTCACCTCAATCAGATTTTTAATATGGAAGTAAAATGCATCGAATAAATGTTGCCTCTATAAAAGATGGTCCTTCCATTACATTTGGAACAGCTAATTCAGATCCTTGGCCTGTCCAGAGCTCACCTGGCAGAACTGTAATAGCTGTGCCAACATGACTGAAGCCAAATTTAATTGGGAGAACATTTCTGTAGCTGGTGTGACTTCTCTGTCCCCAAAAGCTTCTGGGCTTCAAGATAAACACAGGTACTTTGATACAGTAAGGGGTTAAACAAGCTATTCTTAGGCGAATGAGAAACCCTGTAAGATGTAGATATTGCATATATGGTTCATACCCCAATCCAGCTGTCACCTTTACATGTGTAGGGTTTTTTTGGGGGGGGAGGGGGTTAGAAAATCGATAATAATGCCAGCCAACTGCTTAAGGGGGAAGGGAACCTTGCTTGCTGTGTGTAGCCCTGGCTCAGGGTCGTTTTTTTAAAGAGCCAGATTGTTGTCTGTTAAAAAAAACTTATAGAAAACTAGGTCATAAAGAAAAGTAATAAATAATAATAAGTCAAGTATTGTAAATGCAGCCCTTCACCCTTACAGAATATGCGCACATGCTCAGTGCATTTTGATAGTGGAAAGTAGTGGGATGAACCTGCCTCTAAAGAGAGACAGATGGGTTGCAGTCAGCTTTTGTTGGGGAGGGAGGGGTGAGAGTTTTTCTTAGACATAGAGAAAGGGAAGCACACAGCAGGGGGGGCAGTCAGGATTCTAGTAATAGCAGCAGGGAACAGCCAGGCAGTGCTACTTTAAGCCTGATTTCATTAAATAGATGGGAGATGTCAAGATACTTGAGTGAAGAACCCCAAAGGTATTTTGGGATGGAAGGAGGGAAATTAAAAGGATTAAACAGAAGGAGGAGAGAAAGAGAGAAGCTGTCACTACTTAGCTATAGTTTCTTTGGTGATGACTTAAAGGTTGCTAATGCTTAAAAGTGCCCCAGGGGTCCAAAACTAATAAATACACGTGCAAACAGGTTCAGCTTTCAGTACTAAAACACTCAAGAGTGTGTAGACAGGTTAAGGAAATACGTGTTTGCTTTTTTTCACTAAACATGTTTTTACCTGTTTTCATTCTTTGTGTTATCAACAAATGATTCTTCCGTTCCAGTCTGTTTGAATTTTGTTAGTGATGCTGTCAAAGTTCCTCTTTAGTCTTTTTTTAAAGGGAGGGGTTGTTTGCCATGTACTTCTAATTCTTTTTTTAAAACTATATCATACTTGGAAGTACTTTTTAACAAAATCATCGCCCCTAGCCCTAAAATCTCATTTTTGCAAAGCTGTAAATGTAGGATTTTTTTGCCATTATGTAGAGTAGGTTGCTCTTTTCTAAAATTGCCAGAGACCTTCTAGCAGCATTTTCCAAAAAAATTCTGGCTGCATTGAGACTTTAATTATAAAGTCCTATTTTTCTCAAGTGCCTGCTTGTTTGCCGCAGAAACATAGAGGGCCAGAGCCATAATGGTCTATTATGCTGGTGATCCATGGAATAATGCATCCCCAAGTAGTCGCCATTAACTTCTGTAGTGGCACTGATTTGTGCATTAAAGGGACCCCTAGTAGGTGTTTCTAGAGGAAACCATAACAGCGCTATAGGAGCCGTTGCACTTCATTGCTTCAATAATCTGTATATTTTGCAATATGGAGACACAAGTAGGCTTTTGGCACACAATGGAACATTATGGCTGCAGATGAGTTGTCATAGGTTTAGGTTAATAATCTGTGGGCTGCTAGAATCCCAAAATAGCCTTGATGCTGCAAACAGAAAGTGCGCCTATGAAGAAAATCTGCACATTATACAGATGATATTGGGTCCAAAGGTAGCGCTAATGTGCTGAAAAAAATAATGCAGTGTCAGAAGGATAATCCTTTTGTTTGGCTTTCCTTCCCTCACATGAAAGCTAAACTTACATAGTTCTGTGAGTTCTTAGTTGAAGTGCAAAATATTTTCTACATTTTTTTGTTCTCCAGTAAAGTTTTGTAGGTCAATTTTTCAAATACAAGAAGGAATACCAAATTGTTGTATCTGTTCTTTGGGATTTAGAGAGCTACAACATTTTACAGTATGGGGAATAGTTATGTTTTGCAGAACTTCAGTGTTGTGGGGTATGGGATGGTCTTTTAAAACAATCCACCAGCTGTAATCTATGGGAAATCTTAAATCTAAACTGAGAGGATCTAAAAGCGAGTTATGCTGCCTAGCATATGTGCTTGCTTTATCAGGGCAACTACTAGGGGTGTGCGTTTGGATCTCCCCAAGCTGAAAATATACACTAAAAATACCTTATTAGTATTTTTCGGGTATATTTCAAAATCCCAAAGGTATCCATTTTCCCCCCAGGAAACCTGAGGGGGAAATCCCCCCCAAATTCCCAGATATCTTTGGGAATGACCAGGTGTCATGATCAGCGCAGGACTGGGAGCAGGGCCTAGTGCGGCCTGGTCCCAGGAGAGTCCTGCATGGCAGTGAACAGACAGCCTACAGTCCCCATAAGGCTTAGCAACGGGCTATAGCCAATCAGAGAGGAAGATTCTGTGAGGAGACTGTTGAACTGTGTGAGGAGAGGATCTTAGCTGTTAACTGAGGAAAAACAGGGCGTTCTTTCAGGTTTCTCTCTGCGGCCGGGTCTCACTGTGGGGACAGGCTGGTCTGGGAGAGAGGAAGATCTCCACTGGGCTCAGCGTGAGTGCTAGGCAGGCTGGGGGCCAGGAAGTAGAGCGGGTAGCTGCGTTAGTTTATGTTTATTTTGCCTTTTCAACCCTGTTATACCCTTTTTAAGCACCTTGCCTTGTCTTGTTTTCTCCCTGTCCCTGTGTTGTTTTAATAAACCCTTTCTGTTTAATTATTTCCTCTGCCTGGGTCAATCACGCCTGTGTGTTCTCGGCTGAAAAGGGGCATTTTGTATGTGCTTGAGAGGGTACCCTGGGCCTTCTCAACAGGGACCATAAGTCCAGGGTGGTGGTGGCGGAAGGCGGAGACCCCCTGGGGTCATGACACCAGGTATATCTGAAAAACATCTGAGAGGTGGGAGCAATCTTCTGCCACCTCTCTGCTGTTTGTCAGGCTTCTATTGCAGTCCCTTCAAAGTTTAAAGAGACTACAGAAGACAGCCTGAGGGTCAGATTGCTCCCCGCCTTCTCAGCTTGGGGCTGACTTTTTAAAAAAACTTTTTTTTCCCCTCGGGTCTACTGGACCTGAAAAAAATCAGGATTTCTGAAAAATCCTGGATCCGAATACTGTACCGGTACTGGGATCCAGGATTTTTCCAGAATCCCAAATTTTTTGGGGGGTCCAATAGACCTGAACAAACAAAGAAAAAACGGTTAAAAAAATTTGCACACTTCTAGCAACTACTACTAGGATGCCTCTGGAAGAGAAGAAAGAGTGGAAGAAAGCCCAAAGAAGGAGCCCTATCCTGTACCAAGAAAGGAGGGAGTAAGGATGGCTGGTTGGAGATGGAACTAGAAGAACAGCTAGCACTATGGGGGGTGGGTATGTAGATAGGGGTGTGATGTAGCCATTATATTTGATGTCACATATTAAGGAGCCCCACTGGAGGTTCTTGCCCAAGGCTCCTCAGAATCCTGCATCTGACACTGAGAAGACAAATCAGTTTAATTCTCAAATACATTCTCCTTTTACTTGAGGCTTGTTAGAACATATTTTCCTCATTGATAATAATCAGAAGGCAGCACCCCCCCCATCCCTTTTAATTTTCCTTTATGTGCAGCTCTATCTACATAAGAAGAAAAGAAGTATGTTAAGTAACACGAATAGCTTTAGGCTATTTTATTTCAAGTTACTGAATTGCTACATGCAGATGAAGTCTCTTTAATGTAAGTCTGCTGTGTAAATAGCACTACTAAGCAAAAAATGCCAAACCATGATTCCCAAGATATTTTGAGAGCGAGAGTGATGCCTTCTGAATATGTTTACCATTGTGGAATAGGCATTAGATTTCTGATCCAAGGAAATACTTGAAGTTTTGGAATGTCTTGGACATATAAAGACGGCAAAATTGGAATTAGATATGCTTAGATCAAAACAAAAATGCAGAGCTCATGATAAATGTTGTATTTGCCAATGCCAAATGCTCCTGCATCGATTAAGCAGCCACAGCCACAATGAAGCGTCGATTACTTTCCACTGCCTTGTTTTGTTGTGAGCAAGGTGGACCTGCATGCCTAATATGTCTCTTAACGGTGCCAGTAGGCTAAAACTGTATGCATTTGCTTTAGGGTTGTCATTTTAAATTCTTTTAATTTTATTACATTTTTATCCCTGCTTTCCTTTAAGGAGCTTAAAGTGGTACACGTTTGTAGTGCTGCTGGCCAGTGGCTGGCAATCAGTGCCGGGGGGAGGGGGACGCAAAATTGGGGGAAATGGCACCACTCTGGTGTCATGACATCAACTTCCAGTGAATCCTAGAGCATTGCTGGCAATGTGATGTTGCTTCTTCATATTTGTCGGAAGTGACATCGTGACACTAGTGTGCCATTTATTAAGTGTTTTCCTCCCATTGGTGGGCAATAAGAAGTGGGAGACCTAGGCTGTGATAACACACACTAAATAATCCACTTTCAATACACTTTCAATACACTTTCCAACTGGATTTTGCCAGTTCACACAGTAAAATCCAGTTGGAAAGTGCACTGAAAGTGGATTATTTAGTGTGTGTGATCACAGCCCTAGTGTCCCTGTGAGGTTGAAACATCAAAGCAAAATGGATGTTGTGGGGTCTTACTAAGAACTTAATAACAGACAGAGACTAAGAGTTATAATAGGAATGGGAAATTGCCAGAGTGGAGGCACAGATTCAGGTCCTCAGGACAATGATTTATGGACCACTGACTTAGCTATGATGTTACTGCAAGAGCAGAAAGTCAACTGTGTACTGGATGACACCTTTTGTTTAGATTTTTTGGATTGTTGTATATTTTTCTTGGTTGCTCCTGGATTGTAAATGTTAATGGTTTTGATTTTTTTTACCATATTTATGTGGACAGAGATATCCCTCTATCAAGTTTAATACCTAGGGAAACAAATCTGCTATTGCAGTCCTTTCCAGTAGCATCTTAAGACAAATTGACTGTGTCTTTGATATACATTAATAACAAGAGAAAACTGTCTGAATGTAAGTGGCTGTGCCTTATCTTTTTGACAGTTCGAAAGTTCAGCTTCCCTTTGTTCGTCACCGTAAAGTGATAAGAGCTGTAACCTTCAGCTCAGGAAACAGATAATAGTGCTGTGACACTGTTTACAGTTTTTCCACAGTTGATCATTTTTGAAAAATTAAAAAATATAATCTGCTGCTTTTAAGATTAAAAATGATGTTTTTTGTTTCATGTTGTGATTAGAAGGAAAACCACTTTGGATGCTAACTGCATGCATTGTAAGTATGTTCTTTTGTGTTTCCTAGCTACTTCCTCGTGTCCTTGGTGCTGGTTGAAAAAACAACAACACTATGTATAGCATATTGAAGTCTGAGAAATGACAATCATGAAATGAAAGTTGACTAAAAACTCTCTTGTTTTTGAGATCTGGGATGCAGCTTGATAACGCAGCTCACAAGCTCTGTGTGGGCCATTCACTCCATAGTATGAAATGCCCTCTAATGGCCAAATAAAGCATATGACTGAAGTTAAACTACAGCAAATTTTATTCCATTTGTCTGAAGAAGTGTGCTTTGCACACGAAAGCTTACACCTTGAATAAAACTTTGTTGGTTTTAAAGATGCCAATGGACTCAAACTTAGTTCTACAGCAAATGCCGTAATTCTTTCCTAATAAATTCTCCTTTGGCTGCAGTAAATCAATATAGGCTCCAAACTGAATGGCTTGCTTTGTGGACAAACCAAAGATTTTTGCTAACTCTTTCAAGATAGTCACCTGCAAGACAAATGAAAAAGTTCATAAGCTTGCAAGTATTGTTGTCCTTTATGATATAGAAATTAGAGCCATTCTCATGTGACTTTGTATTATTCATTTGTATTAGTAAAACTAGGTCTGTTCATGCAAACATTTTCATCTTAGAGTGATCTGCACAATTAGTGCAGAAAGTCCTTGTGCTGCACACTGATTGTTTGGCAAAACTAAAATTACTAAAGTTGCCACTTCTATAATGCCAGGCACCTAGCATCCCTGCATTCTCCCAAGAAACATTCTTTCCGTGGATGTGTGGGTGGTGAAGGACAGAATAGTTGGCTTGTGGGTGACTTCATCCCAAACCTACCTCACAATATTATTGGGATAAAATGGAAGCAGAGATGAAGAATAATATATGTCACCTTGCGCTCCTTGGTACGGTTAAAAATCAGAGTATTAAATAAGAAATAAACTAGTTTGGTGTAGTGGTTAAGTGTGCAGACTCTAATCTGGGAGAACCGGGTTTGATTCCCCACTCCTCCACTTGCAGTTGCTGGATGACCTTAGGCAAGCCATAGTTCTGTCAGAGCTGTTCTCTCAAGGACACTTCTGGAAAGAGCTCCCTCAGTCCCACCTACCTTACAGGGTGGCTGTTGTGAGGAGGGGAAGGGAAAGAAGTTTGTAAGCCACTCTGAGACTCCGAGTGAAGGGTGGAATATAAATCCAATCTCCTTTTCTTCTCTTCTTTTTCTCTTCTTCTAAACATTTTAAATGTTTTTTGCATAGTACTGCTAGTTGAAGTCCAGCCTTGGTCAGGAAGATAAAAGGGATATTTTTGAAATTATTTTGTATAGCCTGTCGGTTTAGAGTTATGATTCTTACTTAAAGTGTGAGAGGTTCTGGTTTCCAGTTCCAGATATGCTCTGAATGGGTGGATAAAGATCTTTACTTTCAGGTATTAGCTGTGGCTCAAGTGCTAGAAGATTTCTTTACATGTAGAAGGTTTAATTCCTGGCATTGCCAGATGAAGCAAGTCCCTGGAGTGCAGCTGCCAGTCAGAGCAGCAAGTTAGATGGACTGAGGTCCCTGCCACACGGCAGGAAAAACGACGGGTGAAGTGCGGCTAATCTGAGCCACACCAAAGTTGAGACACCGCGGCGGGATCCCATGGATCCCCTGAGCCGCGGCGCCGTCGCTCCCTGGCACGATCAGATGCCGGGGAGAAAGCGAAGGTGGGAAGGGAAGGCTGGCAAACTGCGCATGCTCACACATGCGCAGTTGGGCCAGAAGCAGGGGACGCGCCGGCGATCCCACGGCCGCACTTGCCGCGGCCCTTCAGGATGAACCACCCAGGTAGGTGGTTCTTTTTTGGTGCGGGGTTTTGGGCGGGAGGGATGGATCGGGGACGTCCAGGCAACGCTTCCCAGATGTTGCCGTGGGATCGCGCCCATTTGCCGCACATCCGTTCCGTCCCTCTCCCAGCCCATTTCCTCGCGTTATTATTCTTCTCTGTCTCAGATCTGTCATCTTTTCCTTTTGTTAATCTTTCATCTTGTCCTTGCGAGTTCCTCTCTGCTCATTCTTTGAAGCCAACTATTTCAAAGAAAGAATTTATTTTTGTTCTGGACCTGCCTTTTCCCATACCTTGTATTCCTTTGTTTATTGATACTATTTCTCTTTCTCCTCAAGCTAAAGATCTGTTTGTTTTTAATTTCTTCTTCTTCTTAGATTTCATCACTAGCTAGGTCTTGCCATGTGCCATAGGTTGTTCTCATTCTTTCCCGTTTGTTAAACCCTACCTGTCTTCTTCTGATGCTTTCCCCCTTATTGTTTGTGTGTGGAACTCCTTATCAACTTATATTCATTTTAAAAACTGCCTTAAGGCATGTTGCTATTTGTGCTTGACCTTTCTTCCTCCAGTCTTCACTTTTTAGGTGGTTTTATTTTGTTTAAGTTAAAATGTAAGCCCACTGGGCAGGATCTATTCTTATGTGGTTATTGTTGGTGTTATCGTTTCTTGAATGCAGAAATTTTCAGGAAGCTTAATTTTGCAACCAGTGCAGAATCATAGAATGGGCTTACATGTGTGTTTTCGAATACAAAACATTTAATAATATTTTATAACATTTAACAGTTGTATAGCATGCTGCAAGTTTTGAGAGTGCTTAATAAACTTTATGTCAGAAATCTCTACAACAGGCTTTTACATATCATAGATAAAGCTGTGATCTCTGTGAAAGACTCATTCCTTCGTTCTTTGTAAATTCCACTGAGGGAGAAAAATTGAGAGTCAACAAAAGTATACACGAAGGAATAAACAGTGAAGAGGGATCCTGTTCTTGCTTGTGCACTGTGATCTCCTCTCCCTTTTCTTCTGGTAGCAAAATGGAAGAAGAAAATTTCTTCTTGCCTCTTCAAGAACTGGATGTCTAAAGCCAGTTTTTAAGACTTCAGTAGCCATTGGGAGCCTGGCCTTTCTCTTGTGCTTCTTGCATACTAGAGTCTTCATGTTTGTTTTCTGGTGGAAAAGAGTAGAAGAAAAAAGATATTAACCCAAATGCCTTGCAAGAGTTCTTCTTTACACCTTGAAAAGTGATACAAACAAGGATTTCTCTTGCTCCTTTCCAGAATGCTTAATAACCATGGCTTATCTTCCAGGTTGTTGGGCTAATATTAGAATTTTTTCTGCAAATGATGCAGGAACACACCATCTAGGTACATAGTGTTTTCAGTTGATGTCTTTGCTGTTTCAAATGTTAATGTAAAAACAAATGTTCCGGCTTAAGCAGTTTTTACCATGTGTTTTTTGTCAGTATATTTTGGCAATTCATCTAAAATTGCTATGATCTTGTGTGAAACATCTTTCAGAGAGTCTGCTCTTTTCCTTGTCTGGAGTGCACTGAAGAGAACAGTTCTTTATTTCTACCCGTCAGGAATCAAAATGGGAAGCACAGTTATTACTGAAACACACTACTGATGTTTAACCTCTGGTATTTTTGCTTCCTCCGCCAGAGTGCGGGAAACGACTTGCTACACTTTTCTCCCCTGTAGTTCTTATCTTTGATTATAACAATATAGCTTCCCCAGTTATTCTAGCTGCAGTTCCAGTCAATCTCTCTTTGTTATTCTGTGACCCTCTAATGGGAAAAGTGAAAAACAGCAGTTGCGATTGACGGCGCTTCAGAGGGAAGTTCTCTGTAGTCCAGTTCCAGCAGGGAACTATTATTTGTGTGGCTGCCAGGAAAAAAAAACATTATCACTAGCACCCAAGTCATATACCAGTTCCAGCAGGGAACTATTATATTATTTGTGTGGCTGCCAGAAAAAAAACACAACATTATCACTAGCACCCAAGTCATATACTGCCCAACTGATCCAAAGGTCTTATGCCCAAACCAAAGGCCTCTGTCCCCTGGGTCAAACCTCTTAAGTGCGTGGACTCAAATCTGGGAGAACCAGGTTTGATTCCCCACTCCTCCACTCACAACTACTGGATGACCTTGGATAAGTCATAGTTCTGTCAGAGGTGTTCTTGAAAAGAGCAGTTTCTGTCAGAGCTCTCTCAGCCCCACCTACCTCACAGGGTATGTGTTGCAGGGAGGCGAAGGGAAAGGCATTTGTAAGCCGCTCTGAGACTCCAAGTGAAGGGCAGGGTATAAATTCGACCTCTTCTTCCCCCTCTTCTAACATAAGGAAGAGTTAAGTCGCACCTCCTGAGTTCAGTGGAAATACCCGAACAGGGAGATCCTGCTGCCATTTTGAATATCTGGCTGCTTCACAGTTTGGGCCACTGAGAAAGGGAGCAGAGGGGTCTGCTGTGTCCCTAGAAGCAGGTCCAGTTAGCTTTGGTGAATGCTGTCACGTGGCTAAGTATAAACTTGTGGGCCATATGTTAAGCAACATATGGATAGGATAAATAATAGTGAATGCTTTATTCAGTAACTTGTTCTCTTTCTCCCAGGGGCATGATGCAGAGGCAGGCAATGGCAAACCACCTCTGAAACATCTCTTGCCTTAAGAACTAGTCTAGCTCACCATGTAGGGGTGCATAACACTAGAAGAGCTAGAACTTCTGGCTGCCAGACAGTCTTCAGGTCTCCTGGCTGTACTACACAGGCTGCCAAATGATAATTATCAGGGGTCGGTTGGAGCTGGAGCACAGACGAGTGGGGGTGGGCACATGAGCAAGCCCCGCCCCCTGCTCCCAGCAGCACTCTCCTCTGTGCTCCACCCTCTCCTCAGCTTTCCTGGCCCACACAGAGGCGCGGTGCCCCGGGGAAGGGCCCCCCCACCCTTCTCGGCCCACCTGCTTGGCCTTTCCCTTTTATGGGTGCCGCCGGATGGGGCAAGAGGCTCGAGCTTCCCCCCCAGAGCTGCACACCATAATGCCACCGTCCTCCGTGCCCTCCCCATCCCACACAAAGGGGGCATGGGGGCTAAGGCTTGCAACTGTCTGCTGCTGGCTGGAAGGCACCACCAGTGGTCTCTGTGCTGCTGCGGCAGCCACCGCCACCACCACCACGCCTTTAGGGTGAGCTGCTCACCACTCCTCCCTCCGTATCCCTCTCTCGGCCTGCTGCCTGAGCCGGGTGGCTTTCCTGCAACGGGGCCAGAAGCGCTCTCCAGCGCAGGATCTTCCGGCTCTGTCCTCTGCCCAAAAGGCAGCCGGTTGTCCCGATGCGCCCTGGGCTATGGGGATGAGGGCGCCACTCTCCGTCCACTCCTCTTGTCCACTCTGCGGACTCTCCACCTTTCCTGACCACCCCCCGGAGGCGGCCCCTCTTGGCAGCGTGTTTTTCCCCAGGGCCAGCCCTGAGCTGCCCCCTTGCCGGCTGTAAATCTGCCCGGGGCTGCCGCTGGCCCCTCCCTCCTTCCCCGCGCTGCTGCTGCTGCTGGAGCCAAGTGAAAGAGCAGCGCCGGGGGAGGGGAGCAGTGGGCAGCCAGGGAAAGGAACCCCACCTCCGCCGCCCCTGCTGCCACCTCTCTGGAGCCTGCTCCTCCAAAGCAAGCAGCAGGCCAGAGACTCTGCAGAGAGCTCAGCCGTGGGGAAATCATGGTTTCTGATTCGGGAAACTAATTCTCTCCCCCCCCCTTGTGTGCCTGAGATCGTAGGGCTGAACACATGGCCCACCCCCTGGCTTTGCTGTTGGGGACAAGACATTGCTGGTGTTCTCACCTATGCCCTTCTATTATTTATTTAGTACATTTTAATTCCGGAAGAGCTCAGGTTTTCCCCTGTTTTAGCCACACAACAGCCTTGTGAGGTAGGTGAGGCTGTGAGAGGTCTCACCCAGCAAGCTTTATATCACAGGAGGGATCTGAGTAGAGTTCTTCCTGGTTCTACGCCAACCCTTGTTCCATACTGGCTATCTCGCTTCTATGGCATAGGTGGTTCTCCCTCCTCTGGAGGGAGATGGGGCGGGGTCTCTGCCTTTGCCTTTCTGGACTGCTGCTGCCTCGGCTTCCTCGCTCTCCTCTACTCCTTCAAGGTGAGCATGCCGGGGGGGGGCGAGAGTGAACTTTATCAGAGGCAGTCCCCCCCCGCCCTTCTAGACCTGCCCCAGCACCTTCCGCCCCTCGTCCTCTGTTGCAAAGAGAGCCGCACGTGTTCTGTGCTGAGGGGTGGAGTTGAGCCTGTCAGGAGCCCCTCCCCCCGGCAACTCCAAAGAGCCGGGCAGGCCCGCCCGCTTCCCACTATAGCCTGGCCAGCCACTTCCCAGCACATGCGGCATCTCCAGAATTTCATGCTGTGTGCTCGCTCTTTGCCTTTGGCTTTCTGGACTGCTGCTACAAGGTATAGAATCTCACAGTCTGGGGCAAGTGATGCTCTGTATTCTTGGTGCTTTGGGGGGGAACAGTGGGATGGTTTCTAGTGTCCTGGCCCCACTGGTGAGTGACAACTGGGGGAGGGGTTCTCCCTGACCCCTTGGCTGCCTCAAAGGTAACTGAACTAAAGCTTTATATGTGGCTAGTGCCTCCTGATGCAGTGGAGTGGCCATTCACAATTATTCTCAGAGGTATAGCCATTGGGAATCTGGTGCCTGTTTCTTACAGAGCTAGCTGCATTTTTAAAAAAATGTAAAATGTATAACTCGCCCTGTAAAAAAGTAAACAAATTGTCTAAATAAAATGGTTCTCAACTCTTTTTGCTAGTTAAAAGATATAGATTACTATAATTTATTTGTATGAATTTATATTGTAAAGGCTGTGTAGCAGGAGTGTTCAGCGACCACGGAGTGGAATGACAGCCCCTGGGGATAGTTCACTGCTACTACCCTGGGGATGTCATTCCACTCTGTGGTCTCTCATTCCAGTCCCTGTACACTCCTGCTACACCCAGGGGCTGTCATTCCACTCTGGGGCCTGTCATTCCAGTCCCTGAACACTCCTGTTACACCCTGGGGCTCTCATTCCACTCAGTGGTCTCTCATTCCAGTCCCTGAACACTCCTGCTACACCCTGGGGCTGTCATTCAACTCCGTGGTCTCTCATTCCAGTCCCAGAGCAGTCTATTTGGGCCCAGAGACCCTAATGGAAAATCCATTCCGCATTTTTATTGCAACTCTATTTGTACTGTAATGTATTTCAATGGAGCCCATGCAAGTCAATTGGCATTCCTAGCTCCCATTATTTCCAATGGGCCTTCAAGTGTTTCCGATTGTTTCCAATGGGCAATCCTGCCCTTCCTTTTAGTACATTCCCTAACTGGGATGTATAAAAGGAATGACAGGATTGCCCATTGGAAACAATGGGAGAGGCTTGAAGGCCCATTGGAGATAAGAACCAGAAATGTCAATATCTCTCCCGGGCATGCTGTTGCCAGAATAATCTTTTGATTGTTTTCTTGATTTATTGCAGAAAAAGCAAAAGCATAGTAACTTGATCTGTATTTTCATGCCTGTTGTAGGGTAGCTTCCCTGCAAGAGCAAAGGAAACTTAAAGTGTCTTTAGTCAAAATGTAAAGCTGGCTTGCCAGCTCTGAGTTGGGAAATACCTGGAGATTTTTGGGGTGGAGTCTGCATGGTGGATGTTGCCTTCTGACACACTTCCGGTGGTGTCAGGGGGTGTGGCATATGCAAATGAGTTATGCTAATGAGCTCCACCTCTTTTTCTACGAAATGACCCCTGATAATTATTATTATTCTGGCAGAAGTAACTTGGTATTCTCATCTAGAACAATAGTATTGATTACTGTTGGATGGCCAGTCATTCTTGCCTTTACTTGTAGATACCTTAGTATAACAAATCAATTTAAAACATTCTAACCCAGACCTGTACAACTTGTGGCCTACCAAGAAGACAACAGTCTACCAAATGTACTTTGGCTTGCTCATATGCTTTATACACACAGCCTTGTGTTTGTAGCTCCAGGAAGATGTTGCAAACAAAGCAGTTTATTAAACCTCTGGTAAGCAGCCAAAAACAGAGAGTAGGATGGTGAGGGCAACATTACATAAGAACATAAGAGAAACCAATGTTGGATCAGGCCAGTGGCCCATCCAGTCCAACCCTCTGTCACACAGTGGCCAAAAATACCAGTTTGGCAAGTCAGAAGCTGTACATTCCTGCTACCCTATGAATAAATGGTAGTAAGCAGTAGATCTCTGAGCTCCACATTGGCAGTTATACCACAAAGCCGCAGCACTCACATGGATGAAAGATTGGATTACACTAGAAAATTCAAGGATATTAAAGTTGGGAGGTCATGACTTAAAATTGGGATGGCACGCTTTTGTTTGGGACCAAAAAAGTGGCAATCATAACATATTGAGAGCAACGTTAATAAAGGCATGGGAAGAGGCTCAAAAGATGTACTATAATAAAATACCAAAGTGTGTCTCACCATTAGAAACTTTCATAAATCCAATGACTTTTACAAGAGAGCAGCTTTGGATATATGAAAACTTGCTAGATGACCAAAATAAATTAATGCAACAAAACTAATTTAAGGAGAAAGGCATCTATTTGAACTGGTGGGAAAGGGCACAACTGGATTCTAGATATGTAAAAGATCAAAGCTATTGGCATTTGTGACACACCAGTAGAATTGGATAAAATTGTGTTATGTTCTAATGGGAGGCACATGAATATGCAAGATGAAGTCGTAAAAGATTCAATGATTAAGTGGGCAAAAATATAGGTCATAATATACAAATAGAACAATGGCCTGGGGTATAGAAAGTTAATATAAAATTTACAAAAGCCACTTAATATAAAGATAACATATATAAAATATTTTATAGATGATATATGACACCTGAAAATTTAGCTAAATGGTATCCAAATATGTCAAATATATGTTGGAAATGTAAACTAAACACTGGTTCTTTTTACCATATGTGGTGGACTTGTAAGGTTGCAAAAAAGTTTGGATATGGATACATGAGGTATTACAAAAAAAATGTTAGTTACAAGTATACTATTTATACCAGAATTGTTTTTATTAAACATGGTACCACAGAATTACAAGAAACAAAATGTATATATGATTATACAGGTAGTAACAACTGCTAGAATATTATAGGCAAAGTATTGGAAAAAAGAAGACACGCCAACAAAAGAGGAAATAATCTATAAACTTTTGGAAGCAGCAGAAATTGATAAATTGACCTTACAATTACAAGAAAAAGAAGAAGAAATCTTTGAAAGAAACTGGGGCATATAAATGGATTGAAAGTTATCTTGGAAAATTATCAAAGTGACTCTAAATTAGAAAGAGATCTGTTATAAGATTAAATTTTTAAACTGAGACAGGTGTATAAGAACTCGATTCGATTTTAAAGTGTTAAACTAAAACTGAAACAAGAGTATATGCTCCATTGTTGTTAGTTGCTTTTCTGTTATATGTTTTTATTTTTTCTGTAGTTGTCTATTTCTATTCTTGTTAAAACTAATAAAATCTTATGCTAAAAAATAAATAAATAGATCTCTGAGCCCCAGTTTTCATGGGGCAGCCATGAGGGAAAGCTTGCTACCTTGCTTTTAGGAGCCCTTTGCTTGGCCTCTGTGAGAAACAGAAGTCTGGACCAGGTAGACACTTGTTCTTCCATAGATGCTACTGATGTCTCCACTACACACACCAGATAACTTGGCACATATCTGTAAACTCTTATGGGAGTGCAGTCAGATATTTTTGATCCAATAACATGCCTGATATTTAGGGCACTGTGTCAGAAATATTTGACAGCACTGCTGTCAGTCCACATTAACTCTCCAGATAACTTCACAATCCAGAGTTGTATTTTAAAGAGTCTATTTTCTGTGGGAAGACAGAGGCCAGTCTATCCACTAGAAAATAGCAGATGTATAGAATACAGAGGGATCCAGGGAAACAGCTTGATTGCTGGTAGACCTGGCTCCCAGAAGCCAGATCTGAGAGCCATTAATTCTTACAGGCAGTATAGTCTGCTGCCCATAGGAAAAGGCCCCTCCGAACCAGGCCTGAGACTTATCTTGCTGGTCTCACCGGTGGCTTCAGGGCCACATCTCAGGTTCCACTACATCTTTACGGAGGCGCCACTGGCACTGGTGGCAGAAAAGCCCACACCAGCCCCCAATATTGGGACCATGGAGGGCAGGCCACTCTCAACTCCCACAAGACTTTGCTGCCTGGGAGTTAAGAGGAGGCCACCCAGTCAACCTGCATTCGGTCTGCCATTCTTTCAATGTCAGGGGTTGGGGTGGTGCCCTAAAGGCACAGAGGAGCCTGGAACGTGGCCCTATAGCCACCAGCAGGGCAGGCAAGGTAAATCCTGGTTTCAAAGGGATCTTCTCTTATGGGCAGTAGACCAGATGTCCGGATTTCAGAAATAATGGCCTGTAGATCTGGCTTCTGCCGGTCAGATCAACCAGCCATTAGCTGTTTGTCAGCACCTGGGTACCTTTAAATTTAAAATAGCCACTATTTTCTACGGAGGTACAGCTGGCTCCGTAGAAAAAGAATGCCCCTTTAAAATGTAAATGGACCCAGGCACTGACAAACAGCTGATAAGCAAAGGGAGCCTTCCTTTCTCTCCCCCCAGGATGACAATGGGAACCATTGTTGTTTTTATTAAATAACAGGAGTATTGTTCTGATACTTCTGGAATGACTTGCTGGAACAATAACAATGTCCCCCTGGATTTGACTAAAATGACAATAATTCCCTTCCTGGCATTGCAATATGGAATTTGGATTATAAAGTACACTGCATTTTTTACAATGACGAAGATTTAGCTCTTGTAACCATTCATGAGTAAGATCACATCACAGGGCAAGGAAGAACTTAGAACTTGACCTCTCAGATCTTTACTGAGGAAGGGACTTCCTTAACTAAGAATATCTAGAAGATTATAGCAATGAAGAGTCATTTTAACTGCCAAGGGATATGTTAAATACTTATCCATCACGTCTGAGATTTTAGCTTGGCTCTCATCACCAGCAGCATTGCATCCAAGCTCCTTTCTTAGAATCAAGATAGAAATTATGCAGGTGAGATGGGGCAGGGGTGAGGGGAGGTGTAACCATTCAACCCTTTGAAGGAATGCTTTGGGTAAAAGAATCTCAGTAATGCTTTGTGAGGAAAATTTCCTTATGGAGTACTTACAGCACATTGTCTGCATTCCTGTGTTGTTGTTTTTCTCTTTTCAGAACTGTATTTATATAGCAATAAATATAACACACCATGAAGTTCCTCAACATGGAAATCCCATGCTGGGAAGAATAACAGGAAATGAAATGAGATCATTATCACAACTAATACAACAAAACACACCCTAGTATATGTTGTATACAACCAAAGATGAAATGCTCTGCTCATCATAATCCGCTAAGAACTTCCAGATGGGATTTTCTTTAATTTTCATATGTATATACTTTTTTGGATGGAACTCTTTACAGTTCCAGCAGCAACTGCATTCCATCACATCAGTGTTTCAATAGTATTCACAGGAGAACAGTTTTCTAAATGTTTGCATTAAGATAGCAAGTCCATAGGATGCTCAACAGGAAAGTTCTCAAAACATCAACATTGAAGTACCTTATTTTTAGGACCAACCAAATTGTCCCAAAGCAGTGGGCAAACTTCAGAGTACCCCAGAACTCTTCTTTAGGCTGGATGTAGTAGCAGTGGTAATGCAAGATCTTTTGCCTTTTGAGGGAGTGGTAGCAGTAGCTTCTGCCTGCCTCTCTGGCCTTGCTGTGAGAGCGTGGAGGTGGAATTAAAGAGAATTACGTCCTTTGACCCATACGTGGGGGGGCAGCAACAATAGGCAGATAAGTAGTGGGAGGAATAGTGGGGTTGCCACCCTCAAGAGCCACTTGGTGTAATGGTTGGGAGTGCGGACTCTAATCTTGAAGAACTGGGTTTGTTTCCCCACTCCACATCCAGCTGCTGGTGTGATCTTGGGTCAGTCATAAGTTCTTTCAGAGCTGTTCTCTGGTAGTTCTCGAGAGAGCTCTCTCAGCCCCACCTACCTCACAGGATGTCTGTTGTGAGGAGGGGAAGGGAAAGGAGATTGTAAGCTGCTCTGAGACTCCTTTGGGTAGTGAAGGGTGGGGTATAAATCCAATCTTCTCTTCTTCATCTTCGACTTCTCCTCCTCCTCTGCTCCCTGAGGTTGCCTCGTTGTAGAGCTGGCCCTTATATGTGTGTTAGTCCTTATGTTTTGCATTCAGCATTATGCCTGATAAAGAGTTGTAAGGAACTAGAAATTTTTTTCATTGCTTTGTGACAATTCAGCTGGTCCTGATAAGACTGGACACTACTGGTGTGTCCAGGTGGGAAGTGTGCATAAACACGAAAGCTCGTATCTTGAATAAACCTTTGTTGGTCTTCAAGATGCCACAGGACTCAAAATTTGTCCTACTACTGATGCGTTTTAGGGTTTGGGTGTTGTTTTTTTGTACCTACCACCAATGGCTTGTTTTCTAATCCTGGGCTGCAACTGTTTCAAATGCTATATTAAAAAAAAAAACAGTCGAAATATTTTTGCAGGGAGTTCTTTTGCTTCGTTTTTACACTGTCATGGTTAAGTAATTTCTTTGAAATAAATAAATAAATACAAGTCTAGGGCAATGTCTGACCACTTTCAGGGAAATTTACATTTTGAAAGACGCCGCTGGAGACTAGCAAGGACATGCAATTACTATATGTAAATCACTTTGGTTGTTTCCTAATCTTGCTGAAGACCTAAGAATTACAGAGGTTTTTTCCCCCCCTGTGTGTGTCTCTCTTCTCACTCAAATTTCATTATACTCTGAAACTACATGTGCAGGTATGTGTTAACGGTGCGCCATGCTTTTAGTTATGTTTAGTCTACTTAGGGCTGTGTTTTATTTTCAAATTGAATTTTGATGTAGAAATTGCTGAGAGCAAGCACTTAGGTATGTGTGTATCCTGTTCCACTAATGGATATTTTGTTGAAATGAATGGAGCTTGTGTCACTTTCCCTAGCATTTCCATGCCTTCCATATCCTGCTCAAGGATCTTCATTTTTAGGAGGTGTTTAAAATAGGCTCTCATTACCACATGGCATCATCATGGACACTTGTCAAACATAAATGAATGGGTCCAGTGATGGAAATTACATGAATGTGTGAATTATGCCTGTGGTGTGCATTATGAAGAATAATAGGTATCTTTCATGTGGAGCTTTTTTTTTTACAAAAAACATATAGGGATGTAGGTAGCGGTATAATAATTTAATAATGTGTTTTGTGTGCTGCAGGGCTGATTTTAGCTGTCCATGCGCTCAAGGGGGAAGAATTGGACCCATGAGGATTTTTGATAAATGCAGTGGTACTTCATGTGTGCCCCTCAGCCTCTCATATGGTTTATGATAGTTTTAGGGGAATAGCCATGTTAGTCTCATTTACCTGTTAGCATTCTCCTGGAATAAAAATTCGAGTCCAGTAGCCCCTTAAAGACCAACAAAATTTTTTCAGCATATAAGCTTTTGTGAGTCAAAGCTCACTTTGTCATAAAATATTATGTAGAAATTTGTGTAAAATAAGATTTGTTCATGGGATTGGCTTTGGGACATGTAGTACCATGCTTGAACCTCTGTGTCACATAGTGGGTACAGCTGACTGCTCCTCTATAGTAAGGTCCATTCCTGGTGTGGATAGACATAGTGTTAATGTCACAGAAGTCAGCCAGTTTGTCTACAACTCCGTGTTCTTCTCTTGTTGCCAAATCTCATGTTCTTTGTAATGGCATGAAATCTCCCCAGGCTATAATTACCATGAAGTCACCATGATGATGCACTTCACATTTCCTCCAGTGGTACATACGATGTATGGTATTATGTCAAAAGCAATAGTTCAAGGCATACCTATGATATCACAGGCTTTCTTGTACTTTTACACTGTTTTGTTTTCATTCCATTGGCTGAATACACGCTATCTCTCTGTTTTTATTTCATGGATGATGCAGTAAAGAATGTTTTCTCTTAGCAGTAGCTCAAAAACTTTCAGCATTGTATCTTTCTGGGCATAGTTTTTGGGCCCTGAACATTCACATACAATGTTTCTGGCTGTTCTACAGTGAACCAGCTGTGGAATTTTGGACCAGCTTCTTCCGTCCCTGCCTCTTATGGCATCAGTACTGCTGCCTTCTGCAGGTTCACCTGGGAAAGGATCAGAGGATGTGCAATTGGCATCCTCCTACCTCTAGCTGCTCTGCCTCTTGGACGACCATGGGCATGAGACCTGCCTCTTTCATGTGCCTCTGGCAGCCTTTCCAGAGGCTTTTCCTTATCTGTGGATGTACCTGAGCTTGAAGAATGCTCTGAAGGAGCACAGTTCTGAACAGCTTTCTGTTTGTTTTCATGTCCCGTGTGATCACTTTCAGAGTCAGTGCTCAAGACCATTGTGAGAACCTCTTCAGGACTCAAATGTGCATTTTTATTATTATTGTTGTTGTTGTTGTTGTTGTTGCGAAATTTCCCAATCCCTGCTACTGCACAGCTCTAAACAATATACAACAGTTGATAGAAACATCAAAACCATAGAATAAAATGTATAAACCAGGGGTGTCGAACTCATTTGTTATGCGGGCTGGATCTGATATAAATGGGACCTTGTTGGACCAGGCCATGTGTGTCAGAAAATGTAATGCCAGGTATGGGAGAGATAAACTTTATAAAGGACACAAACACAAAGGGTTTTTAAACTTAAAATAAAAACATGCTTAAAACATTAGCACTCTTGCATTATTTTGTTTATTTAACAGTGTCTGATAACTGACACCTCTTGCTCTGGATTATTGCATCAAAATGTCTGTGCTCTTGCAATCTTGAGTATGCTGTTCAGGTGTGTATCTGTAAGCTGCAAACCTACGATGGCACAGCAGCAGCAGAACTGGAAGCAGCAGCAGAAGATAGCCAGTTCCACTGCGGGCCTGATAGAAGACCCCTGGGCCGCATGTTTGACACCCCTGGTATAAACAGTACGAATACAGCAAATCTAAAAGAATCAGATGGCGAAATTTCACAATTGCTTCTCATTCTGGACTGCGGCCACCTCTTGGGTGGGGGGAAGAGGAACAGAGCAGTCTGAAGAGGAGAAGAGGGCACTAGCCAGAATGGAAACCATTGCACATCCACCATGTAGTGCAAATCTAATACAGCTATAGAGTGGAATACTGAATGTTATTCAGTCCCCGCTTTTGCTACCACCACCCATCTCAAAATAATCATCCATTTTAAAAGTATGTCAGCAGAACAAAAGCTGAACAAAGTTTGAGTCCAGTGGCACCTTTAAGGCCAACAAAGTTTTGTTTAAAGTGTAAGCTTTTGTGTGCAAAGCACACTTCTTCATATAAAAGCTGTGTGTGCACACGGCACTCACACACAAGCAACTGTGGGCGGCCTCCAAAAAGTGCCTACAGATTTCTAAAAGAAGACAAATAGCCAAGAGGATACCACAGGAAAATATTAAGCCATTAGAATAACAACTTACCCTTCTTAATGAAGCCATCAGTTTCTTCACTTGTAAGATCGCTGTGTTTCCAGGAGAATGCTAACAGGTAAATGAGAGACTGCAAGCTGTCCTCTTCCTAACAAAATTTACATTCAAATGGACCTTATTTGTGGTCATCAGCAGGACCTTTAGTCCTCAAGCTTTTGTACCTTTTTACATATTCCATGGTGTATATATTGTGGGGTGACCCTCAGGGTCCCCCCCCCCAAGATCTGTATTTCTCAAGTAAAAACTTATTTCAGAAATCCATGAAATTAGCCAAGAGCACTGCCACGTGCAGCAGGGGACTCATTCACTTGGATTAATTTTTGAACCAGAATTTTAAGATGACTATGTGAAGTGAAAGAGCAAATGCTAAAAACAGATTTTTCCTTGTTCAAGGCCATACTTGCATATATATATACAAGAAGGGGGACCTGCGATACTCATGGGAGGGAGGAGGAGAAGCTCCACGGGAGAAGGAAGCAGCCACAGGCAAGCCTTCTCCCCTGTTCCCCCCCGTCCCCGGCACCCACGGCGAGGCCCACGCCCCTCTAAGCTTCCCCCTCCCCTAGCGGTGGCAAGGCCTTGCTGGCCTGCCAAACTTTCTCCCTCCCTCTCCCCCCCCCGGGGGCAGCAAAGCTTCGCCAGCCTGCCAAGCTTTCTTCTTCCCCCCGCGGCGGCGAGGATCGCTGGCCTGCCAAACTTTCTCCCTCCCCCTGCAGTGGCGAGGCCTCACCGGCCTGCCAAACATTCTCCCTCCCCCCTCAGCGGCAGCAAGGCCTCGCTGGCCC
>NW_015173136.1:272321-284954 GCF_001447785.1 Gekko japonicus
CCCCCGAGGCGGCAGCGAGGACTGAGTGGCTTACAGCTGCCGGCCGGCCAAGCCTTCTCCCCCTCCCCCTCTCTGGTGATGGTGGTGATTTTTCTGCACACCTGGGCATTGCCCCACGTGCACAGGAAAATCTCCCCGCCCCCCAGGTGCCCCCGATATGTGGATTTAGATATCCACACGCAGGGGGCGCCTTGGGAATTAGATATATAAATTTTTAAAAGATGCTTAACACTGTTCTTAATACATTCCATCTTTAAGGACTCTGGCTTTTCTCTTTTTTGGGGGGCCCCCTCCAATTTATATGAGTTGCATTTGGTAATTACCAGGGAAAGATAGTAAGTGATCTGTTGCATTTGGTAATTACCAGGGAAAGACAGAGTTTTCTTTTCCTTGTAGTGCTTGTGTGCTGCTGTTGATGATCTAAGAGTTCCTGCTGTTGTCATGTGCAGTTGGTTTAAAAGCAAATGTTTTATATGCAGTGATTTTTTGACCGCAGAAATAATGAAGGCATTACAAATTAAAATGGTTATTCTCAAGAATTTGTTTTAAATTATGCATTTAAGGGTGTTACTTGGTAATGAGCAAGATAAGGCTGTTCTAATTGTGTTCGGTAGCATGGCTGCATTACTAGAGCCAGCATGAATGCATTCATGGTGTTAGGAATGTAACTGTCTCACCCAAAACAAAGCTGTGGTAGTCATGTTATTTGCCACTTGCCTGCTCACCTGAGATGAGTAGTACTTACAACTGGTTGAACAGCCTAGTTGAAAATTATCCCTGTTGTGGCAAACAAAATTGAAACACCATAATTGTGTATGGACAAGTGCTTTCTTTGGTACTTTTTCCCATAAATGAGTTCTGTCCTTTTAAACACTAGAAGAGTTGCATACTTGCTCCATTAAAAAAAGAGCCAGTAAACCTCTTAACACACAAGAGGGCCACACTTCACACTCCATAATTCAGCTCTGTGTTTACTTACTAAAGGTGCCAGCTCCAGCTTTGGAGTTTTTTGGAAATTTGGAGGCAGTGCTGGCGGAGGGTAGAGTTCGGGGAGGGGAGGGAGCTCAGCAGGGACGTGACTCCATAGAGTCCACCCTCCAAAGTTGCCATTTCCTTCAGGGGAACAAATCTCAGTAGTCAATTGTGAAAGAACTCCAGGTCCTACCTGGAGGTCGGCAACCCTGTTACCTATGGAGACTGCAGAAGTGTCTCTTTTCTGGGGTTAGTGGGGTCATTAGATTTCAGTGGAAAGGATGTTGCCAGCAGCAGCAGTTGGAGAAGGAATAATGGTGAAGTCAAAGCAGAGCAGAAGGTGGGTGACTTTCTCTTCTGGCTTTATTTAGCTAAACTGTATGTGATAAAAAGCCTGTACATTAGTAGAACCGCTCTTGAGGGTTAACAAATATATGTGACAATAATTTAAGTACAGAGTTTGCAGTGAACAGAAATAGAAGGCTGGCAGAAGTTGCATGCTGGCAGCAAGGGTTGGGGCTTTGGCACTTCAACAGATGCCACCTGGCCATCAGCGTAGCATGACAAACTGTGGCCAGACATAGGAATGCTTATTTTTTATTATTACTATTGTTTCTGATGATTTCTCCTTGGAAATGCATCTGTTATCAGGGAGGCTAGTTGGCATATGTGGACTGCCAAGATCATATCAGTTTCCACTTTAATTGAGAAGTTTTGATCATGGGCCTTAATCGGAAGACTATTTCTCATCACCACAATCATTTCAAGAGCTTCTGATTAAGTATGCAAGCGCTAGACAGAACAGTGCAATCACTAATGAGTTTAAATGGCTATCGGTTGGCCCTGAAACATGATGTCTAAAACTGGATACTACCTTTTGTGAGATTCTCATAAATACCATTGCATGAGATGGGTAATTGGAAACAAACTGTGCAGAATAAAGTGGCAATCCAAAAGTGATCTGTCCAGGAAGATGAGCTGGTAGTATGCAGAAAGAGCCAGAGAAAGAAAGTTGCTATCAATGTGTTAGCATAGATTTATGATAATTGTATGACTTTTGCTTTAAAAAGTGTCAAGTATGTACATGACACGCTAAAGTAATGGTTTACATTTCCTGTTCTCTAGATGAGAGGAAATGTTGCAGAGTGCCAGATGAGTATAGCCCTGAAGGATACTAAGAGAAAATCTAGATTTCATGATTGCTGTTCAACAGAAGTCTTGCTAAAGTCCTTGAAATCATGCACTAATTAGTGGAGAATTGTAGTTATGCAGTTTACTTCAGAAGCTAAAGCTGTTTCTGGCCAGTCTTTTAAACTCCAGGGTTAACCCATCTAAAATGTGCTACTGGATCTTTGGCGGTAGTTTGCTGGGGTTGGACCATGCAGAGAGGAAGAGGAGGAGCTTCTGCAGGAACTTCTGAGAGTGGAAAGAGTCAGCAGTAGTTGCGCCTACAGGAGCTGCAGTGCAACTGGCTTCCTTTCTTTCAACTTATCAACCAGTCAACCTTTATTGGCATAACATACAGAACATAAGTCTTAATCTGCAAGGAATACTGAACGCTTTCTTGAAGCTTCATACAGAAATTTCGCAACACTTTCAATTATTATGTGATTCTGGGTTGTCAGCAAAAAGTAAATCTTACATTTATCAGGTTTCCCTGAATACTTTCTCAACCATGGCTCGATGAATGTAAGACGCAGGTCTGAGTAGAAAGTACATGAAAGAAACACATGTTCAAGAGTTTCTGTCTCCTGCTTAGTGCAGGAACACAATCTGCTGTCGAATGGGATTTTTTGGAATCTCCCATATAATACTGCTGATGGCAACACATTAAACCTTGCTAACATATATGCTCTTTCAACTTGAATTTTTGGGGGAATGAAGAAACCACATAGCATCAATGTGTCCAGCTGCTCTTCTCCTGGTAGGCAAAAAATATCTGGTACATTGTACTGGTATGTGGAGAATGGTATGATTCCAGTTGCTTAATTGTATGGTCCGTTGACCTTACTCCATTACCCCATACATTTTTTTTTAATCTAAGCTTTTAATTGAAACACCAAACAAACAATTGCATAAACCACACCCCCGGCGCCAGTAGAGGGCTTTCCATGCAAGTGACAGTTTGTGTACTAAATCAGGAGACCTCTCAGGGTATTTTAAAGGTCTACCTGACCTGTGCAGTTTCCACTTTGTGTGTTAATTCTGGCAAAACAAGACAGAAGAAGAGAAGCCATAGAACACTCCTACCCAGCCACAAGAATGTTGAGATCCTGGTGAGAGATACAGAAAAGGAGATAACAGCACCCTAAAGAAAGAATTAGAAGTCAGCAGCATTTACCAGTTGTGGCCCCATTACAATGTACTAGGTCGTCACCTTAAAGGTAGGGACAGCTTATTCTTAAATCACAGACTAGGCCATTCTACATTTATGTTGACTCTGCTGGGAGATCCTAATGACATGAGCGAGAGAGAAATCCAATTCAGGGATTTCAAAACTCAGAATGCAATCCTAAAATATATTTACTGGAACTTTAGGCCAATTCATACATGATCTCTGTGGCTGCAGCCAAAAAAAATGCTCCTCCGCTGGCATCTTTATGATAACTCAGAGATTATTTATGTCACATGAGTAGCTGAACAATTATGAGTACTTCTCATAACAAGAGCAGCAGCCCGGCTGTAGTGGAGACAACTGCAACATCTGCATGGTATCAGCGACAGCCATGGGTGAGAGAGAGCAGTAGAGGCACTTTGCAGCAGTAGAGGCACTGCCAAGGCCATTCATGAGTTGGCCTGAAGTCCCACCAGTTTTGAAGGAAATCCCTTCCAAACAAGAATGCTTGCAATCCCATCCTAAGCACAACCACACCCCTTCTGTCCACAGAAGTCATGGGCTTATAAGGCAGTAAACTCTGCTAGAATGGCACCATTAGCACCCAGTCACAGGAGCAAATCATTAAAAGGAAGGGAAAGTAACAACAACACTGTCATTTCTAGCACACAGAATGCCCAGATTCTACCATCAGACTTTGCAAAAGATTTGCAAAAAAGCTACTGTTTAGCCAAATTTCCTTCCTCCAAATACCCATTTCAGAGTTCACTGTGAATCTGAATAGCAACAAGATGGACAGCTCTCTACGTGAGGCCAGTATGACAAATCTGACCGGAGTTGCTGTCCCCACTAACAACTAGCCAGTTAAAAAACATTTTACCAAGTCAACACTGCCAGGAGTGGCCTGGGTACCTCTACTGGTGTTCATGCCACTCATTTAACACTACAGGGCAGGGGAAGAGGGCGGGGAAATGGGGCTGTCCTACTTCCCAGAGAGCTGCTCATAGAGCTTTGGCACATAGTCATCCCATTCAGCTTGGTAGCACGTGCCCGCCAGGGGAGGGGGCAGCTTATACTTCTTGCGGAATGCTGCCACTTGGAAATTGCCACGCTGATCGCCAGATCGGTTGCTGAGAATGGGCTCGTTGCAGTTCAGCTGCTGGGGCTGCTCGTAGACCAGCCAAACGTAGCGATGCAGCCCTGTTCCTTTGGGAGGCCCAGAGCCAACGTAGTCAGACAGGACACACCCACTGCTGATATCATTGCCCTTCATGTTGGTCACCAGGAAATGGTGCCATTCTCTGAACTTGGGGTTGTTCCTGCTAGGGGCATCAGGGTCGGTGAGAACCAAGGTATAAAGTTTCTCCGAACTGCAATCATCCCACTCTATGTCGGGCGATTTTTAACCTGGGTGGGAGTGAGCACTTTGCCCAGCTCGTCGATCTCCACTCCCCCATAGCGGACCCGCAGAGGCTTGGCCGGCTTCTCATCCACCTCAGTGAGGCTCAGTGGGCCGCCCCATGCGCCAAGATCCACCGCCATCGTTGCAAGACACCGTTGCGCCGCTCCTCTCGCCGCTAAACCGCCCAGAAGGGCCTCATACATTTTTTTTAAACAAATAAACTGTTTATCAAAAATTGAAATAAAATACAATGCAGTTCTTAGTAAATTATGAAGGAAACAATTACAAAATGATAATTGAGTCTGTGGTGAATCAAGGATTGCCATTACAAGTTATTTGCTCATTTTGAGTTTATCATTCAAATAATTAAAAATAAAAATAAATGGAGTTCAGGCCAGTTTTAAAGATCCTTCAACTACTTAATGGTAAATATATAAGGTATGTAAACCAATTAAAGGTGCTGTCTGTAAAGTTCCTTCTGGGTCAGCAGAAGCATCTAGCCATAATGACCATTTGGCCTTAATACTAGTAGAGGTAATCTGTCTGTCTTGCTGCGCAATCCAGTCTGAGGTTACACCATACAATTGATAGACCAGTTATCAAATATGAATTGATGAAATTCTTTCGCCAGCCAGTCACTGGTTGTTGTTTTTAAAATGGTCATTCTTTCAGTAGCGTAGACATTATTCCTAGGAAGAAACAAGGTGGCTAAATTTTCTCTTGAGCAACCATGTAAAATAGCCAAGAGAAGGGCAATCCTTTCTTCTCTGTGGATCCTTGTTTGTGTGCATGTGTGCATATACTGCTTGCTTGCATTTTGGGTTGCTGCCAGCTCTCACAAGTACCCTTTGAACAACAGAGTTAGCTTCTGCGAACCTGACTTTTAGGCTAACTTCCTACCAATCGAGCCCAACCATAATCCTACATGCTGTTAGTTCCCTGCCCTGTTCTTGCTGGAATTGGAAGAGTGTTTTTAATTAAATTGAGAAATGTTGACAATGGAAAAATATTTCATTTGGCTTTATCTACTGTAACCACTGGTTTATTTATGTATCTGCTCCCCCCATCGCAAACACAATAAGTTCTTGACTTAGGGAAGGTTCGGTGCCTAGAATACAGGGGTTTAGGTACTTTTAAAAAGCAAGATTAATAATTAATAGGAGTGGGAATCATGCTCTTTAGAATCTTCACATTTTGAGGGGGGAAATCAATTAATTATTACTATAAATCTCTGTGATTATGCTGCAGTTGTATTGCTGGGAAATTGGCCATTAACTACCAGGAAATCGCCTATCTCCTATCAGTCAGAATTCAGCGGCACCAGTGAGCCCCGGTTCTTTTTATAAATTAACTATCAACGCAATGCATAATTGATAACCATCTATAATAATAACAATAATCTCTGTGAAATTGTGATCCTGGTAGGCAGTAGATTTGTTACAGCTCTACCCCCCGTAGTATCTTATTGCATTTGTTAACTATTAATAGCCAGTAGTTTCTGGAAGATTGAATCTGCCCTTTCTTCTGGGAAGTTGTGTTGCAAAGAAGGCTAGAACCTTAGCTGATAACAAGTGATACTATATAGCATTGCAGGACAATGACCATCCTGTGCCTTCAGTGATGTATTTATATGCTACTTGGGTTGCTTGTCAAAAATGAGGAAGTACTCTCCAGTGGCAGCAGTGCAACTTTAGGCATGCATATAACCATTTTTATTGAAAAACATTTCAGCCAGTGGGGCTGGATGAGCATTGTTATACAGAATGAAGTTTGCATCCACATCACCTGCATGGACAGAAACATAATCCCACAAGTGGGTTCCCCTTGCTGAATTGAGCCAAGGCTGTTATGTAGTAGTCTCCGTTCTCAAATCTCCTTGCTCTTAGTGAGACAGCCTCATTCCCTATGCGATCCAGTTTACAATATCAAAGGATCATCGTTGCAGCCCTGTACTGTGTATTATTTTACCAAACACACCAATATATGATGGAGCAAGATATAATCCCTGCAAACCCTCTCTATCAGATATTCTTATATCTGTAACCCAATTGGATAGGGACTGGAGTTCTCCTTCTGCTAATATTTTAGAATGCATTTTTACATGGGGTAAAGTTGATTGGTTTTATGGATTTTTGGTTTTTGATATTCTTCTTCTGGATTTCTGACTGGATCTTTTGTACTGTTAATTGTATGGACTGTTTATTGTTCATGATATTTAATTTAATTAAAACTAATTAAAGAAATCTTACCAAACACACATTGCTTTCACAGTATGATTTTCCAAATGTCTGGCTAGCTGGAGGGCTAGAGTAGATACAAGCCAGCATCAGGCAAAGTTAGAACATGCTCATATCTGTTTTGGTGATGGGCAAATGGGGAGGCTGGAGTTCTGTAGGAAACCCACCTTTAAACATTTGTCTTGTTACCTCTGTGTAGGATTATGGGGATCTGTATTGCCTTTTATATTTGCTGTGACTTTCTTTTGAAGTACTGTGAATAGTTCATGTAGTGATTCATGAATTTCACTAAGTTGTGATTTTGCTGTGAGTAGTTTATGTAGTGATTCATGTATTTCATTAAGGAATCATCCTCACTGTTAATATACGTACAAACAGTTCTGTCAAGACTGATCCCAGGAGGCTTGAAGGAGGATTGCTAGGCTGTAAATCAGGGGTGTTGAACTCATTTGTTATGAGGGCCGGATCTGACATAAATGAGACCTTGTTGGGTCAGGCCATGTGTGTCATAAAATGTAATGCCAGGTAGCGGAGATATAAACTTTATAAAGGACACAAACACAAAGGGTTTTTTTAAGTTAAAATCAAAGCATGCTTAAAACATTAGCACTCTTGCAATATTTTGTTTATTTAACAGTGTCTGATAACTGACACCTCTTGCTTTGAATTATTGCCTCAAAATGTCTGTGCTGTTGCAATCTTGAGTATGCTGTCCAGGTGTGTATCTGTAAGCTGGAAACCTACGATGAGACAGCAGCAGCAGAACTGGAAGAAGAAGCAGAAGACAGACAGTTCCACTGCAGGCCTGATCCAAGCCCTCCGGGGGCCTGATTCGGCCCCCGGGCTGCATGTTTGACACCCCTGCTGTAAATGGTTGCTGCAGAAGCTGAATAAGTTCCATTCCAGTGTCATGGCATAGAACCAGCAGGTTATGCCTGCAAATGTTTATACTTTTGAGAACTTGCTTTCCAAGACTTTAAGTCCATACTTGTTAAAATACTATGCTATGTACATCCCCTTGTTCCGCACCCTACTGCCTTGACATTAGATTGAAGACCATTTGGAGGAAAATCTCTCACCCATGCATTCGTAGGCATTTAACAGTTGACTTTCAAATATTAATATTTATCTGAATACCCACTCAAATGAGCAAATGTGGTATTAAACATGCTAAAAGCCAGTGTGTCATATTCTAGGTCACAGCTTCCCTTCCATCCAGAATTGGATGAGTTCTCACTGAATCAATGGTTAGATTTATTTGGTTTAATTTATTTGGTACACAGTTCCTGAAATCTGATATTGGTACAAGGTCTTTTTCACTTTTTCCAAATCCATCTAACAGTGGTACGATGCTTGCCAGAAAAAACAACAACCAAATTGTAAGGATTGGTTGTACTGGGATATAATGATACTACAGACTGGTCTGGTCTTTGTAAAACCAGGCACAGAAGAAGAGTAAATGTCTCCATTTTCTGTTGTGGTCTTCAACATTCGAATGGAATTTTGCATTTTTTTGGTTTATGTCCCAAAAGTGCCATACACCCAAGAGGTGTCTAGATGCTAACGGAGATTTCTTAAATGTAAAATTCTGAAGCCTCTGACAAATGAAGGATCTGGGTTATGACTGTTTCTAACATTTGCTGGTTACATATCTAGCATTTTCGTCTGTTGTTTCACATACTTTTTGCAGATTTTTTATAAGATTATATGTGCACAGCAATCACATTGTATTGTGTAAGTAGGCACTGATAAAACTTATCTAATGGTACAATCCTAAGTGGAGTTATACTCTTCTAAACAGATTGACCATTGGTTTTATAAGAGTATAAGGATTGCACTGTAAATGATGGCTTAATTGGCAAGATTGCATCTGACAGGGTAGGAAAGTTCTGTGAGGAGAAGGTGTGGGTCATAAATCATCTTCAAGGGTAGTACTATGTTAGGAATACCATAGTGATTTGTCTGTGTGTGTATATAATGGAATTCTTCTGTCAGGATCCCAAATCCTGCAAACCGTGTACAAAAACTGCATAACAGAAGTGAGCAGTGTAAACTGGTTCACTCTCCAAAATCCGTTCAATAATTTTCATTCTTCATTACGTTGTGTACTTCTTAAAAAGATGACTTTAGAATTTTGTGTTGTGTTGTCTAGGATGATAAATTTGAAGGGAGTCATAAGAAAAATATTGAAAAAATAATTGCAACCTATTCTTGCTAGAATGGATAACTTAAGTCTAATGTTACAGAATAAAAATGAAAAGGTGCATGAAAGAAGGTGGGGAAAAGTATATAAGTGGATAGAAAAACTGTTAGAAAATTAATACCCCAACTTGTAAATAATGTAAGAAATGGAAGACTCTGATATATATGTAACCTGAATAGACGAAATGTTTGTGCGTATAAATACAAGAAAATAAAAATTGTAAAAAAAAAAAAGAAAAAATAATTGCAACAATAAGTCGATGGAAGCTTTGGCAAACAAAGACGCTGAGCACACCCCCTGACCACCAGAAGCAATGTTTCTTTCTGGTTTCTAAACTTTAATTAGAAACAGCCAGCACATTTCCCATTTTTTTCTCAACACCGTGGGTGTCTTGATTTTTTTTTTTTTAATAAGAAACTTGAGAATATCTGCAAGTCTACACGCTACAAGTTTCTGACTGGGAGGCCACATTCAATGCTCTGGGGTATGATCAAATCCATAAAAATTCCTTGACTTCATATCCATGTGTACAGCTGTATTTGCTGTATCTTTGGCTATATGGTACAGGGTAGTAGCCTCCAGCAAATTCCAAATAACAGTGCTGGAGGCAACCATGAGCCCTAATGGATGCAGATTGTGATTACTATAATAATGTGGTTATGCTTGACAAGGAGCCTGGGACTGCGTATATGCTAATCTCTCTGCCTAAGTCATGGCGAAGTCCAGAGAGCTCAACATCAAGCTGCCATGACAAATGCATATCTAATAGTAGTGCAGTAAAAATTCAAGTTCAATTCTACAGAATTTATATATCTGTGCATAAATTGACTAAAACCACTGGGCTTGGGGCAAAAATATATAGTAGCGCTCAATATAAGCGTTTTTTCTTCAACTCTCTGCATAGCCTGGTATTGGAGTTCTAGGCATCTGTTTAGCTGCAACATCTCAGAGAATGGCACCTACCTATATCAGCATCCTGTCCCGGACAAGTTACGTAATGATACTTCGTGTAGTGGTAACTTCATGTCAGCCACAATGTCTAGTTCTACCTTTAGTTGTAATCCCAGTTATAAGAATTTGTTGTTGCATATCTTCCACATGATTGTTTAGGGAAGGAAACAAACCGGTTTCAGGGTGGCATTTGTGTTTGGAAACATTATTACCACTCCTGCCTCATTCCATCTCTTCTCTGTTTGGACACATAACATGTTTGGGGACCAAATATGTTGCTCATACAGCGGTACCAGCTGACTGTCTTGATATGGTTCAGCATCCTCATAACAGGATTCAAGTTGTAGTGCCCCAACAGTCCTTTGAGCTTTTTCCTAAGTAGAATGCAACTTTTATCAAGTAGACCTGATTTGTGGTACATGGATGGATTTAGGTAAACTAGCTTACTCCTTTATCCTTTAGTGGCTATGGCTACTGTCCTTTACAACTAATTGTCTTGGAGATCTAAATTACTGAAGCCATCTCATTCTAGTAATACAAATAGCATCTATAGTCACTTACAGATCCTTGCTTTCCAAGAGCTAATGACATACAACTCTTGTTTCAGGATTCAAAGTGACGTTATGCACTCGGACTACTGTGAATTTCTATAAATTCTTCGGGGATTCCTTTATCCTTTGATTTACAAAACTTACCAGTAACGCAGTAGAGCAATGGCACTTGTGGACAAACACAAAGTCAAACGGCAGCGATTGGACAGAATTTGTGAAGGTAAGCCTTGATGTGCATCTAATAAAAGTATTCCTAGGAACTTTAAAAAAAACTTGTAAAATCTTTCGTTGTTGTTTCTTGTTATGGAAAGCAGAGTGTAGCACCTAGCTGTATCTTTGTATCTCCCAGCTGCATCTAATATAATTTTCATCTCTCTTTCATGATAGGCAACAAGTAATAGGAAAAACATTGTGTGTCTCATGTTCTTATTCTGGAATATTCTGTTCTTATTCTGGAGTTAACCCACATGTATATCCCTAATGGAAAAAAATGGATCAGCCTTTGAGAAATCCTTAAAAATCATGTATTGATTTGAAAATTACAGGATCAAAACGTGATATTCATTATTGTTGATTACTTAGACCTGGCTCATGTGTAAGTCTAGTTCTGGGGATCCCCAACACGGTACCCATGGGCTCTAGGGTCCTTGTTGACACCTTTCCTGATGCCCTCCAAGTGTTGTTTTTTTTAGAAAGACTAATGTGGCCAGATGTGGCTTTTTGGGTTTTTCATATTTGTGCTGTAATGTTGATAGTGGCTTTCCGTAAAGTTGTTTATCTGTCCATGTAGCGGAGTGATACTCTAAAAACGTAGTGGGACTTGATTCTGACTATACAGAACTGGGCTGCACAGTTAAAATACTTTATGCTCCTAACTAGAGCTGCTGTTGAAATCAGTTTGAATATATATTTATAATTCAGTGGAAGTTGATACTAATATCATTACATCAAATTTTGGTCACTTTGCAAAACTCCTTGATGTTCTTATCGGAATCTGGCTAGCATCTCTGTGCAAGGAACTCTCATCAGCCCTTCGGCTCCAACTGTTACTGTTTACAAGTATTAGTACAGTTTTAAAATGTCTGGGCTCAAGTGCATTGGATGTCTGTAAAATGAAGCCATGTACTGCCAGATGACGTCTTATCTAGTTTAATATGTATACTTATTTTGTGTGTATGCAAGAAAATACTTTTAAACAATATGTTAATTTTAAAAGGCACCCCATTAAACAGAGCTTCTGCCTGAAATGTTGAAGAGCTACTATCAGAGCTATTCATAACTTAACACCCTAAAATTTTATGGTTGGCTCTAGCTCCTTTGGCAGCCATTTTGTGATTGGACCTACCACCCTGTGTCAGAATTCCAAAGGTGTCTCTAGGCTCAGAAAGGTTGGGCACCCACGCTCTAGCCGCTTACAGAGAGCACAGGGCTATGCCAAAAATGGTATCTTGGTATCAAGTCATCTCCCCTGCCTCTGTAATGTCTAGTTCAGATTACTTCGTTGTTGCCACAGATGTTCCCTTGCCTCTGCAAAGGCAGCCAATAATGTGAGGTGAATTGAGGAAATGAAAATTTTAACACAGTCAGCACACTGAATAAGTTGTGTTCTTTGTTTGATGTCATAAGAGTGGTTGCCACTGTAACCAGTGAGCTATTTGCTCACGTAAATGAAGAAGTAAAAAGACAGTTTTTGAAAGAACGTGCCAGATAGTCTTTTGTTTTTACTGTTAGTACATTTTCAAATCTATCTCTGCAATCATGACAAGAAACTTTTATTAAACTTTTAAAAAGCGTGCTGGAATGCCCCAATTATACCCCGGGGTTGTATAGTCCTTTCTTGAGAACTGCATATTGGTCATCCCTTTCCAACAGTTGCTGTGATGTCACTTAATAAACTGGTTTAAATAGTTGGGAGTTAGGGCTGCCAAGCCGCGGCGGGGGATCCGCACGTCTTCACAGGATCCCTGCCGCGGGGGACAGCA
>NW_015173136.1:285142-303431 GCF_001447785.1 Gekko japonicus
AGGATCCCTGCCGCGGGGGACAGCAATACGCGGTGCAACGCGTATCGCTGTCCCCGCGGCAGGGATCTTGTGAAGACGTGCGGATCCCCCGCTGTGGCTTGGCAGCCCAATTGGGAGTAGAATGGTTCTGGTTGATAGTGAATTCACCCTTTAGTCTGGAGGGCATTATGCAAACAGGTGGCTATAAACCTTCTATTATAGCATTTTTCAGACATCATATTTCTTCGAAAAGGAGCTGCAGTTTTTGACTGAGAAGTTCACCCCTTATATTCTGCAATCATTATCTGCTTTCAAGGTCCTGTCTGGAAAAATGCAAACTTTTGTGCCTTGGACTGTGTGAAAGTTTTTAAAGGATGTAAAACAACATTGTACAGCCTTCTATATATTGTTATCTAGCTCATCAGGCATTTAACATATTAGTAAGAAACCAAGACAATGATTTTGTGATGTAGTCCCTTTCTCAGTGAAGACCACCAGCCCCACAGAGATCTTTCCATGTGTACAAGAAACCTCCTACAACACTAGGTAGCCATGGTTTTTTGTGCTTGGGGAAGGGGGGAGATGAAAACCTTCCTGGTTTTGGCGCAGTGACATCACTTGGAAGTGATGTTGTCACATCACTGACATCGGGGGGGGGGGTTAGCACTCTAGTTTCTGGGCAAAACTCTATGGGATTTTCCTTCAAAACCATAGCGCTTGCTCAAAAACTAGAGAATCACCCTCTCAACGTCAGCAATGTGATGACATCACTTCTGGGTGACGTTATCATGTCAGGGACATTGCCCAGTGACATCCCCATTCGAAGGTGGTGCTTCTCCTGTTGGCCAGCTGGCCAGCGGCGAATCAAAGCCCTGAAAAGTGGGGGAACCCCCACTGGGACCTGAGGGCTGGGAACCCTATTTAGTAGATAAATATGGTATTCTGCAGGGTTTTTAAAATACTCATAACATTTGGTATGTTCATTGCAAGAAAGGTACAATCCACAAACACTGGTTCTGTTTAGTTAATTTTAAATAGCCTTGTACAGAATTATTTGTGAAAGAAGGCTAATGTCTATAGCTTGTGTATCTCCACTGTCAGTCTAGACAGTGTATGTTACTTTTATTTACTTATGAGATAAATTGAAAGTGGAGCCAGAAGTGACAATGTCAGACTTTCTAATGTGTTTGCTGATACTTTCTCATGAAAGAAGTGGTGGTCATCTCATAAAAGTTTTACAAGTAGTAGCAAAAATAAAACCCAGTGTCATTCAGTCATCAGTAGTTTCAGTCTCATACAGACGTAGCTACATCTCAAGACCAGGTCTATCCAGAACAATGAGAAGATTTTATGAATTCTGTGTGAAAAGTAACTAAGGCATGAATAGTAAGATTTAAATATTTAAAGATTGATGCAGAAGTTCTTCATCCATTTTTTATTTTTCAAAAGTTGTTCAATTAAAAGCTATAAAATCACAGTTAACAAAGGTATTACAGCTTGAGCTTGTCTAAGCAGGAGGCTTTTTCTTCAGATATGCAAGGTTCTTGGCTACAAAAATCATTTGTTAGTCTTTAATGTGCTATAGGATTCTTAGTGGCTTTTGCTACAGCAGACTGATATGTGCGCACTGGTGCTTCATCCTCTAGCTGAAGTTTTTGTGTCATTTCCCCCCCTGCAAGCATGAGTCAGTGAAACTCTATTTCCCCTGTCCCCTTCCACCTTCCCTCAACAGTTCTAAGTTTGCCATGAATTATTTAGCCATCAATTGAGAGTGGGCCGATGCTGGTGATTGTTTTGTGCACACAGGCCTCCAGTGAAACATGTTATTGATACCAATCTCCCTTGATAAGCAGTGTTCTCCATAAGGCTGGAGCAAATTTCAAACGCAAAGCAGAGAACCTGTGCTGGGTTGGAGATACACTCTTCATTTCATCATGTAATACAGAAAAATGTAAAAGCCATTCCACCTGTCAGTTTAATTAACCCGGTCAAAATAGGGTTAATCTTCTCCAGAATGTAGTGGAAGTATGCATCCTTTGTAATCCTGAAAAAAAAACCTGCCAGAGTTGTATGGCGGGAAAGAGGGAGCTGTGTTTTTCTACCCATCAGAATGCCATAAATATGCAGGTGTAGAGCTTTATCTCCTATCTAAAACAGACTTTGAACCTGACTTAAAAGCGTTCCATCAGGCAGCTTTGGATTTTCAAAAGCCACCCTTCCAGTTTGAAGTTTGCTATCAGATGTGGTTGTTAAGTGTACAAGAATCTTACAAGGATCAGAGGATAGACCTACTAACAGAGCATTAGATACATTTGAAGTTTAGATTATTTTCCTCTGAACAATGAATTTTACAAGTTTTCCTCTTCCATCTTTTTTTCTGCCAGAATATTTTTGCTAATCTGTAAAGGTACAGTTTACATAAAACAAGAAATCCATTTGTTGTTTGCCAAGTACATTTGCAATTTTAATTATACTGAAGGGACTTAATGGTGTCATACAACAGCAGCAACAGTCTTTTGCAGCTGCTATTAAAACATTTATAGGCATGCAAGACTTAACTAAATGCAATTAAGAGATGCTTTAAAAGTAATAATAAAATACTTGCCCATGGCTAAGGTTCACAGGATTGCAGTTCACTGCAAACTTTTCTGGTATTGATTGATGGTTATTGCGTGGTCATTATTTGGAATGATATGGCTCTTCGTATGTGATAACATGTCTTAAAACATAAGTTCAATGGAGATGAAGAATACTTTCTTTTGATTTCATATCTAGCAGAATGGATTACAAACGAATTCTCGTATATTAGCCCAGATGAAGTATGTAGTATGTAACATTCCACTTTTAATGAATTTCCTTGCCCTGGAATTGTCCTATGTCAGACAGAATGGTTGACCACTTGTGCAAATGATCTAAAATAATGTTGCCGCTTCTATTGGATAGAGAGAAAGGGTAGGGGAGAGGCTGCAGCCACTGCTTGTATTGGCACCCACTTGTACTGTCATACTTAACAGATCTCTGAAGAGTTGGCATATAAATGTGTTAAATAAATAAATAAGTTGCCAAGTAGGATGCAGGGCCTAAATGTGTATTAGCATAGGATCTGCTAATTTCCTAGCCTCCAGGGTCAAGACCTTAATACTGAATAAAAAGTCAGGCAAGCTATACCCTATGTAATGGAAGTATATAACTATTCCTCATGTGTTTAATGCATACTTCCCTGTACCTGATGTATGAACAGATATATGTGCATAGGTGAAGTTCTAAAGCTAATGTCATGGAACAAATGATCCGTAGACTTGTAGAAACCCATTCATGGACATATTCTTAATAGCAGTGTTGGTCCTACAGAAAAGGAATCTAAAGGAGGTTTGGGTGAATACTGTTTATTGAAATTACCTTAGTGTTTAAAATAAGAGAAGAAAGTATTTGAGGCAAAATGCATTTGTGTTGACGTGTGTATAGGAGCAGCACAGCATACAGTCAAATGATGAATCACTTTGACTGAGGATGTTTTTCAGAAGTAGTCCTTTTTAGAACAGTAGTTTCCAGATAGTGGAAAGAGCCTCGTGGGCCAATACGGGAAATGAAGCAGAGGTCATATACTTGGTCCATTTCAGCCAGGATATAGGCCTGGCTTTAGCACAGACAGAGCATTAGTTGTCCTGGTGGAGGATCTCTATCTATTAATGGAAAGCAGCAATGCTGCTTTGTTGATCTTACTGGATCTGAAAGCAGCCTTTGACATTCTAGATCACTGTTTTGTCAAATCATTTGGAGAGTGTCATGGGCCAGCCAGCTGCCACCTCCTCAAATGAGGAGGAATCTGAAGAATCAAGCCCCACACCAATGGAATCCCCACCTGAGCAGCTGGATCCAGGAGCAGACCCAGTGGGGGAAGCATCAGGAAGCGAGAATGCTTCCCAGTCATGGCTGGGCTGCTCGATATTCCAGGAGGAGAAAGAGATGCCACAGAGGTCAGCTTCCCCCTCAACCTCTCCTGAGCCGGTAGAGTGTAGAAAAAGAAGAGAGCACTTGGTGGCTCAGGAGAGACGAAGGAGTGCTTGCTTGGCTGCTCAGCAAGGGTCAGCGTTAGTTCCTGGAGCGGAGTCCTTGCAGTACCAGGACTGATAGGCTGATAGGGGAACTGTAAAAGACCTGCACCTGTAGGAAGGTGAATGGGACTGTAAGGAGCAATACCTAGCTTTCAGGATGAGTTGGCAAAAGGTGCAGATAAAAGGAACACTGAGCAAAGTTTGGTGTGGAAGCAATCTTGCTTGCAGCTCTGTGCGCTGACCTGTTTAGCAAACAAAGCTCTACCCTGACCCTGGTGCCTTGTACCTTGTCTTTAGTAATCTGTGCTTGCTCCTGAAGCCTGGGACCCAGACCCCTGTATCCTGCACCTGTTCCCAAGCCTTGCCACTGGACCCTCGATCCTCCTACCCTGACCCTTGGACTGGACCTTCGGATATCTGGACTGGTTTGTAGACCTTGCTCCTGTGTATTTCAGTACTTGTTGTCATTGTATTTGTGTATCCTGAAAACCCTGGTTAGAGCAACAGCACCGGGCTTAGCCCTGAACATGACAGAGAGTGAGATAGGTGTGAGGGGAATGGCACTCCAGTGGTTTTAGTCATTTTTGTCTAGTGAGACACAACTCATTGCTTCATTGAAGAGGCAGAGTCAGTTCCTTGGCAGCTGACATGTGGGGTGCATTGCAGTTCTATCCCTTCACATATGTTTAATATCTTTCTGTCCACTTAATGAGATTGTAGCTACACGTCATTCTGTGTATGGGAATCATGCCACATGTGATCCTCCTGATACATGCAGTCGCCATTTCATCTGAAAGGGCTGATGTACATATTTTCAACCTTAGTATACACATACTTGGGCACATTTCCCAAAGTTTGGTTTTTTGTGTGCTGAAGCGAAAATACAGGTTTCCACTTTCAGACAAAATGGCAATCACACATCTTAGAAGGATCACTTGTTGTGTGTTCTTCCCTTCACATAGTGGGAAGTAATGATAGAAAAGGACTAATATGCTGATGACATTCAGGTCTCTCTTTTGGGCCTCCAGAAGTGTCTGCTAATTAAACAAGAAACATCTTTCAGGTGGAGGGCAACCACATCCAAAACAGGCTGAGAAATGATTCCTTGTGTACCACTACTGTTGACCAAAGGTACAGTATTATCTGGAATCAGTTTCAGTTTATGGGACTAGTCCATTATGCCTAGTCCACTACAGTATAAATGCCACTGGATCAAACAGAATCCTCTCCTCTTCTGCCTTTTGACACTAGTTTGCAGATAGGATTGATACTACCTGGCCACAGTGCCTCTGATATGCGTAACGATCAGGTTGTCCAGAAGTGTGCCATGATTAGTGGTGTTTGAATGTGCCAGGTGGTACAGGAGAATCATTCCTTGTTTCTTTCTAGGCAAAAGTCATTCGAGTGGCCAGGAAAGTTTCAGTTCCAATATTAGGCCTAACCCAGATTTAAATGAGTAGATGACTGCAGCAGCTTTTAGGCACTTTGTTAGTAAATAAAAAAGAATTTGGTCTGATAGCCTTTGCTTCTCTTTCTAGATCACGTAAACACAAGTGTGCTCAGATCTGAGAAATACAGTCACATTGTATAGATAACAGTTCACATTAATATTGCTGTTCTGTGATTGTAGTCAGTAACACTAGGCTCTTCTTGAGGGAGTGTTCCCCATGGGTTTAAGTGGACCTTCCTTGACTTGCAAATGGTGTAAAGGTTCCAAATCAGGCAGATGTGCAATCATCCCTACCACAGTGAGCAATGTTATTCTCTCTTCTAGTTCACAGATGCTCTCTATGCACATGTTGCTCCCTTGTCTTGCATCACCCACATCAGGGCACAGGGGGAATCTCTGTGACAAGATTTAGAGTGTGAGATAGACATGAAATGAGCTGTGCAGATAAACATCTTGTACATCGCATTTAGTGAAGTGTAAAACAAGCGAATAAAGCCCCAGCAGCTCACTGAGCGTTATCCAGCATTGCAAGCTTTGTAACAGGAAGGAAAATATCATTTCGCTTGGCGCATTGAGCTGCTGAGACGCAAATTGGAGGCCTGTCTTTTTCATGTTGTATGTTAAGAATCTGATCTTGGGCGTTGTTCAACTATTACTTGAACTCTGTGTATGAGCACTCTCTCCTAACAGTTGTGCAGTCCCAAACCTGGTGAAATGAAACAATTTCCTATTTTCTAGCTATGGTTGGACCAGAATGCAAGGTAATCCTATAAGGCTGGGTGAACCAAATAGTTCACTGCTGATTGAAAGTGAAACATACCATGAATAAGAGAAGTTGCACCATTTTTATATAATATGTTGCATGTAATGAATTTATGAATTGCTTTTGTGTCAACAGTTTCTGAGTAGTCATGTAGCAGTCATTCCGATAAATTCTGTAGATAGCTACACCCCATTAGAAAAGCTGGAATTAGCTCTTCAAATATCTGACATTGAGCTTAGAAATAATTATATTTGAAATACAGGGTAGGTCTTATATTATTTATAATTGCTTCCTTGTTCTCAAACCATTTTATGTTAAGACTGTGTCTCTGCAGTCAGTAGGAGTCACTAGATAATCTACTTATCAAAAACAAAAGCTGGTGGTACTCTTGAGTCTGTGTACACACAATCACCTTCAGTGGCACTGGTGTGGGTCCTGCTTCAGTAATTTAGTAACCCATAAATACAGCAAAGCTGGAGATATTCTTGTTGGGAGGGTATATTTTCTTCTTTAAAAGCCAAGAACAAACAGAGGCTGGGTAGTGCTGTAAGAAAGTGGTAGTGCTATTTATAGCACTGTCCAAAATAGATTTTTAAAAAAATATATGAAAAAAGAGTTTGTAAACTTTGTATACGGCTGGTTTTTGTTGTTTTTTTGAAAGGTCTGCATTACCTGGAGAACCCATTCTTTCATGAGCTTAAAACATCAATAGAAAAACTGCTCCTGGGAAGTCAGATCACAGTGTACCCCTGAAGCTGAACAGACATTATTATTTCTTTTTTTTTTTAAAGGAAAACAATTTAAAGAACTACAAAGTCCCACAAAGCCTATTTATCCAGTATTCCATGTTGGGATACATGTGAAGTGCATGAATGCCAAGATCATGGCAACTGTATGTTATTGCCATCAAGTTTCAGAAAGCTCAGGTAACTTATAAGAGGATTAATGTATGTAACACAGAAGAGTAAATGGGGGAACACATACAAAGAAGAAACTTTTATTGATTGCCTTGTCTTTAAGGCTGTTTGTGTGTTGCTCCAGCAACACTGCTTCCTCCCATGCCATCAAAACAATGTAAGAAGCCCCAGACTAGGTGGGAGGAGCCCGCAATGGCATCCCTCCCCCTATGCCAGCACCACCGTTGGGTCAGGCATCGGCATGAATTGCTACTGTGCGAGCCATATTTCTTTGGTAGTGTGGGAAGGCACAGTAGTTCTATTCCAATAGTTTTTCAGTTGTCTTCAGTGCGTTTAGACTAGAGTAACTGCATAGATTGCACTGTATGTACCCAGGTAATGCAAGATTCCATCCATAGCACTGGAAGAAGAGAGACGTGTGCTACTGTGTACAGTTCATCACAGAGCTTTTGAGGCAGCTTGGGCCTGGTGAGGGCGTAAGGTGATAGGGCATGGCACTGGTTTCTGTGTAACTTTTTATTCGAAATAAAACTGTCCTTTACCCCAAACATGTGCAAATGTCATTCTATTAATTGAGAATCACCACCAAAAACGCTTAGATTAGACTAATACATTAAGCTTCTCAGTAAAAGTTTGTAATTAATAATTATTCAGCTTTATACAGAAGTCAGTGTTCTAAGAATTATTAATAAACCAAAGTTCTCATGTTTAATCTAGATGGTGAGTTAGATAAACCCAGGCTTCTGTCATAGAGCTGTCTTCATCTTCTTTTACGATCTGGAATCAGTTTTGAACTCAAGATCTCATAGTTTTCGATACACCATTTTGATGGGTCCTGAAAAATTACCTTTAAAGAACACAGTCTGAATAATTGCTTAGATATTCGAGAGACAGTTGTTGGTGCTTCTTTTTGGAGCCTGAGTACATCTGTTCTTGGAAAGCCACACTGTTTCATTCACACTTTCACTTTATGTCAAAATAGATTGTTCAGTTTATGTTCTACATGTGCTAGTCCTCCGTATTCTTAACAGCTGGATTTCTATGTCAACAGCATGCCATACCTATGTTCTCCATTTAACAGTGTGCAGGTGTATCCCCTCCCTACCAGTCGCTCCCAGGAGGGGTTTAAGGATTGTGAGCAATTTATGTCTCTTTAGCTTGGATGGTGGCCACTAGCATAATAAATTCAAGTAGTATTGCATACTTCTCAAGTACAGTGGCATAAATTTGGCTGAGCGTATTGACCTGTGGATTTTAATTTAAAATAGACTTTAAGAAAAAATTGTGTTACCAAATTTATCTTGATAAAGGCTGCCAAGGCTACTAGCAAATTAAAACATGTGTAACAAAATCACATTTTAAAAACCATTAAAATCAACCAAAAACAAATCATTAAAACAATTAATACCAGGACTAAAATACATATAAAAGCATAAAAACAACAAACAAATATTGGGCAGGAAAGGAGGGATCACTGACAGAAGCCAAACAAAACAAAGAAGTCTCTGCCCTCTGGCAGAAGATGGCAACAGAAGGGGACAGGAGTCTCCCCGGGGAGAAGGTTCCAGAGTTTTGGTGCCGCTGCTGTGAAGGCCCTCTCCCAGGCTGCCAGCCACTTAATCGCAGAAGGTGGAGGCACCAAAAGCCGGACCTAGTCAAATAAATATCCTGCCCACTTCAGTCACCCCTTCAAATAAGCATCTTTGTTTGAGAGAACGTTAACTGTTTTAGCCCGTTATTTTTATACAGTTTTATTTACTGGCTTTTAATTGAAAGTTTAAATGCTGTCACAAGTAGATGTGGCTACAGTGGAATTGCTAGGAAAACCTTTATCAGAAGCACCCAATTAACCTTGATATGATGTTGGAAATTTAGTATTATATGTTTCCTCCTGGAGGGCAAATAGCAGCTTGTGGGGGGAGGGAGTGGTACTGTAAATCAGATAAACAGCACAGGGGGATTAAACATTTGGATTAAAACCTATTCCCCCGGTGCTGCTTCCATGGTCAGATCTGCCTTCTTGCCATCTGCAACCCAATTGAACTTCAAAAGAACTGGGGAATACTGGCCACACATCTTTCACCTAATGCGTAAGTTTAACCTGCTGTGGGGGAGAGAATAATTAGCTCTAGTGAATAGCTCAAGGGTCCCTAAATTTGCTGAACCTGTGGATACTTTTGGAATTTTAAGAAAGAGTAGTGGATGCAACTGCTGTGAGAGATGGGACCGGTCACAAAATGGCAACCATCCGTATACATATTTGCAATTTAGTCTGGCAACATTCTATGTGGCGCCAAAATGAGTTGGCTGAATGATCTGTCACTCAGAACGTGTCCCTAGCCACTAACTACATTGCCTGAGTCCCGCCCAGCCACCCCTCAAGAGTATTCACGTGCCATTGACTGGGGGCTGGGTTAGCTCCTTTTCCCCGCCCACTCCTTCAGCCTCTGGGCCCTCTCAGAATTTCTTGGCAGACGGCTTTCTCACTTGATGAAGACAGTTGCCTCCTGTGTGAGACTAACTTTTTCCCTCAGTAGCTGTTGGTAGGTAGCTGGAAAACGAAATGGCAGTTATCTGTATCTGTGAGATGGCTGCCATCTCTGTGTTTAAAATGTTCCCCCAGAAGGCTTAATTGAGCTGTAGTTCCAGAGAGGAGCCTTCCTCATCTGCTGGCCTACACTTCCGAGCTGCACCAAAAAGTGCAGGAACCCTTGGGGCAGGGCAGCATCAATATAGACTCCAGCTAGGCCACAAGCCAGAGATGTGGGGGAACCCTGGGAGGCAGCAGAAATTCATCCACTCCACAGTCAGCTGGACTGGGGAGTGAATGGAAGTTTCTCTGCTCTCTTGGGCAAGAGAGAGAGAGGCTGAAGCAGAGCCAGTCCAAGGAGAGATCCTGTCCGTTGTGCCTTATTTATTTATTTAGTGTGTGTGTGCACCATAATTGTGTAGATAGTTAAATAAATTCTTTAATTTGGGTTAATAATCTGTGTTGTCCTCTAACCACCTAGTCTTCCCTGCTCTGCACAATACCAAAGGGAGGGGTAGCCCAAGGAAGCAAGGAAAGGCCAGACCCTTGGGTTGCCAACTTTCCAGGGATCCCCCAAAGATTGGGAATTCCATCTCCAAATACAGAGATTCGGCCAGAGGGGTCTCACTGTCCCTCTAAAAAGGCAGTGACAATTCAGTGAGTCATGGCAGTGAATTTAAGGAGTGAGATACGTGCACTGGATGAGGGTGGGAAGCAAACAGCTGAGTGGTAAACTGGAGCCCGTTTCACCACAGTAGGCAACCAAGCTTGGCTCAGACAAAGGAAGGAAACCCTTTGCAGGCCTTTGTGAGGAACTCATTGGGGCCAGTCCTGAGTCTAGGGTTGCCCGGTCCAGGTAGGGAGATTCCTGGAGATTTTCTGGAAGTGTCCATGGAAGCCAGGGTTTGGGGAGGGGAGAGGCCTCAGCTGAACAGAATGCCATACAGCCCACCTTCCAAAGCAGTTATTTTCTCCGGGGGGGGGGGCGGCGGGGCGGTGAATCTGTTGTCTGGAGTTCAGTTCTAATACCTGGTGATCTTCAGGCTCCACTTGGAGGTTGGTTGCCCTATGCGTAACAGTCAGTGCTTTAGAGCAGGATCTGCTAGATCCAGGTTCTTGCTGTAGAAGCTGAGTGGGTGATTTTGGACCAGTCACAGACTTTCAGCTTAACCTACCTCACAGAGTTGCTGTGCAAGTCAAAAGGGGGAGAGGAGAATGATGTAAGCTGCTTTGGTCCCCATTGCAGAGAAAGACTTCTTTTCCTCCTGGAAAACTATTGTTGCCAATCTCCAGGTGAGGGCTGGAGATCACTCAGAATTACAACTGCTCTCCAGATGGCAGAGATCAGTCCCCCTGGAGAAAATGGGGGACTCTGTGGCAGTCAGGGCTTCAGAGCACAGAAAATGGTGGACTCTGGCAGTCAGGGCTTCAGAGCACAGAAAATGGTGGACTCTGGCAGTCAGGGCTTCAGAGCACAGGAGAGGCTACAGGTATGTGGGGGGGGAAATGGAAACTTGAAGAGAGAGGGGGAAATAAAGATCTGTTGATGATTGGTTGGGAAGGAGATAGGATTGCCAACTCCAGGTGGGAAATTCCTGGAGATTTGAGGGATGGAACCTGGAGAAGGTGAGGTTTGAGGAGGAGTGGGACCTCAGACTGGTACAATCCAATAGGCTCCACCCTCCCAACCAGCCATTCCCTCCTGGGGAACCACTGTTCCCAATCTCAGGAGAGGCGTGGAAATCACTCAGAATTACAACTGATCTCCAGGAGGGAGCGGGGAGGAGATGCAAGGCTGAAAGCAGAGGGGCAGATAATGGCAGGTTGATGTTTGGCTGGGAAGGAGATAGAGTTGCCAACTCCAGGTTGGGAAATTCATGGAGATTTGAGGGGTGGAGCCTGGAGAGGGTGAGGTTTGAGGAGGGGTGGGGCCTCAGGCAGGTACAATGCCATAGACTCCACCTGCCAGACCAGTCATTTCCTCCTGGGTAACAATTGTTGAGAATCTCCAGGTGAGGGCTCTTCAGGTAGCAGAGAACAGTTCCTCTGGAGAAAATGGTGGACTCTGTGTCATTATACCCTGCTGAGGTCACCACAGGACATTGATGCTGAGTGCCCAAGGCCTTGGCACTCTCTCAGAGCCTCTTTCTAGATCTCGTGTTTATTTCCATAACGGGCCTTATTCCTAGTTAGCCATAATCACAAAGTGTTGGAAGCCAAATATTTTCCCATAATGGGAGGCAGCTATTTCCATAGCAGACCTGGAAGTCTTGTGGGGGTTCCTCTTGCTGCTGATGAAGTGGAGAAAAGCCACGATTGGCTATGTGCTTTGTGAGAGATTTTTTTTGGGAAGAAGAAAGTAGGCACCAGGGAACATACTGGCCGGTACCATTTATTATTTTATTTACAAAATTTGTAATCTCGCCTTTCTACCCTTACAAGGGCTACCAATGTGGCTAACAATTTAAAACATACACAGTAAAGTCACATGTTAAAATCATTTAAAACCACCACTGCCACCAGAAACACATTTGTACCAGTTGGGGATCACTGGAGTAGAGCAAAAAGTTTAGCCATTTCTCGCAAATTAGAAACATTTATGCAATGGCTGAATTTATGGCATATATAGTGTTTGCATCCAATTATGTAAAACAATTCTCATTAATTTGATAAGCTGCATATTTCCCCACAATAGATGGGTATGGAGCAGGTAGTACAGTTCTGTAAGTTGATTATCTTTCCTCTTCTTTTTTTGTTAGCTGTTTGGATAAAAGAAAAACATGATTTTTTGTGACTCCAAGGGACCTTATATTTATTTTAAATCACAATCCTCATACTGTGTGTGTGACAAATCACTTTTGAAACTGAGGGCTTCAAAAAGATTTTGAGATAGGAACTGGTGGTAGGGTAGAAATAATCTGTTCAAAGATGTCAGACATTCTATTTGGATTTTAACTGCAATAAAATAAAACAAAGGAAAACAAGGTCAAGGAATAGTCGGGGGGTGGAAGCAAAAAACATGACATCAGTTCTCTCTTTTAAAAAATCTGGGTAAGTCCTCCGTGCTGCCTCTAAGCATAAAACCAGTAGATCAACACTTCTGCCCTCATGATGAAGCGCGGACCCTAAGATCTGGTGCAGGAAACTGCTTGTCTCATGGGGCAAGTGTGGCTTGAAGAGAATTTGTGCTGTTTACTCCAGTAAAGAAATTTAGGGATTACAAAGACATCCTGTCTGTATTTGGGTCAGAAATATAGCCCAGAGTTATTTGTATGATAGAAGCATTAGACTGTATTAGAGACTTAGCTATCATAATAGCCCAATACGCCTTCCTATGATGCCTGGGGCTTCAAACATTTTATTGTGGATTAGCCTTGAAAAATGCACAAGCTGACCTCCTATCAAAACAAAGTGACATTACCATAGTGCTCTCCTGTCCAGGTATCCCAACTTAACATTTGTATGCATGGCAGTACGTTTTATGAATAAGGAAAATATTACAGATCCATCCATTTTCTGTGTAAAATATTAATAGAGCATTTTACAGGAGACAAAATGTTGGTTAAAAATAACTTTCCCCTCAGTTTTTGTTACAACAGTGATTCACGACTGTCTGACTACTGCCACTCAATACCTTCAGAAGTTTGTTGGGGTTTATAAAGTAATTATTGTAATCTCCTGCAATTTTATCAAAGTAGGGAAATGGTTAGGAGACTTCAAAATAACACCTTCTATAAAATCCTTTTTCTTCCTAATGTAAATGTATAATCCACATTAATATTGAGATGATGCAAAATATAATAGCTGCATATCGTTTTGCCTGTGTGTGTGTGTAAATAGTGTGCTGGGGGATAATAGGTAAAGCCTATTCCTCTCTTTCTTTGTACTTGGTAAAACTCAGGTTTTAGAGTCTTTGATCCTCTGTCTTCTGTGACCTTTTCTTAGGTTTTAAAATTATAAATTCCAGATTACACCTCTGCAATTTTCTTTCCTGGGATGATGAAAGGATTTGAGAATTATGGTAATAATGTGAAGGATCCTTTTGGAGAATAATTAACAGAGCTAATTTGAAACTGGCCTTTATGCAGCCTCCCCCATAATTTAAAAATAAATGTGGTGTTCATAAAGGCAGGTAGCTTGTTTTTAACATTGATCTTGTGTACTTGCTTGTTTTGCTTCAGCCTTGTTTTGGACCAGCATGTCTGCTCCTATTTAATTTGTCTTTAGTTCTATGCGGTGGATTAGCATTTCATCAGGATGGATTAAGACTGCATTGACATTGAAGCTCCACCCCCCCCCCCCCCCCCCTGTTAGAGATTCCTGCCATGGGAGAGGTATAATGCTAAGGAAATCCCATGACATGCATAGAAAATGTATATAATATGTAGTATATGGAAGTTAACAGAAGAAGAAGAATCTCTACTTCAGGGTTATTGGATGGGCTGGCACTGTAGGTTGCATCAGGCTAAAATGGTGTCACATGGAAGAAAGCTTTAGGGGTTTTATTTAGCCTTTAATCCTCGCACACTGTTCGACTAGTTGTCCATGTGAGCAAGTCATTCCGTGCAGGAAGGGATAAACCATCTGGATTAAGTACAGCAACCGTTTTCTGTGTCTGAACTGCACAGAAAAGACCTTTCCATTCTACTGTTTTTGGAGCCAGGCTGAATTACTGTTTGGTCTTCCTGTGTTCTCTCTACTAAAGTTTCGAAGAATTAATAATTAAGCTAACTCTGAAACAGTAAACCACCTGTTGGGCTGTTTCCTGAAGCCACAGCGGGATTCAGATACAGCACAATTTGTTTTGTTTTTTGTTTTTTTATGCCTGTAACAGAAGATTCAACAAGAGAGCTTCCTTGTCCTTATTTAAGCAGAATATTGCTCTGTTCCAATGCCAATTCCAAGCAAGCACATTGGGCGTTCTCAGAGCTGGGATGCTGCAGGATGGTATGAAGGCAACTGGGAGAATGAAAGTGCATTTGAGTACCAAAGACCTCCAGGGAGGAGGAATTCTTTAACCTACGGTGGTGAGGGAGTATGGTATGAGCAGCCAGTCCATAGACCGCATGATATCGTCTTGCAGGGAAGTAGTGAACTGAAGCAAGAGCCATATCCATACCAGGAACCAGTTTTTAACCAGGGTCCTTTAAGGAAAAGTTCTGTACCTGACTTTGTTTACTACGACCGGCATCCTGTGATGTCTTCCCGAAGCTCCTTGCCATCTCAGGATTACTACAGTGACCCATCCTTAGCTGCTAGATCTCCTAAAGATCCACGCTACTATAGAGACCACATGATTAACAGAACATTACCGAATTATGGCATGCCCAGCAGCAGATTGGCTTGGGATCAGATGCAAGGACGGTCACCTGCCCTACATGAAGGCAGCCGGATGTACAGAGATACCGCAACTAAAATGGTCCCCGAGGCACAGAGGATTAGAAACAGAGATCCTTCTCCAGCAAGGTATGGTGGTGAAGCTTCCACATCAAGATATGGAGCGGAACCTCTAACATTTTCCAACAGACCAGTTTATAATGACACAGTGGACAGATCGATGGATTCTGCGGCTAGTAGGCAAGCTGCTCCAACGTGTTTGGTAGTGGATCCAAATTCATCTACAACTCCTGATGGAAGTGTAGTTCTATCTTCTGCGCCTGTAAACCGTGGTTATGGACCCATCAGAGAGAGTGTCAGTGCAAAGGGTCCTTATGATAGCTATGAAACAGCCACAGCCTCTTCTCATACTCAGATGTCTGCACCTTTCCCCGGTCAGGACATTAAAAGAAATGTGGATCCCGATTACTTGGCATTTCTGCGTTCTGAAGGAGTATCTGAAAGCACACTCAATGCCTTGCTGCAGCAAGGGTTTGATTCTCCAAGCCTACTAGCCATGATGGAGGATAACGACATCAAGTCAGTAGCTCCAAATCTAGGGCAAGCAAGGGTACTTTCTCGAATTGCCCATACCTACAGAGCAGAAATTCAATTACAGAGACAAGAAAGGAAGAGCACCATCCTTCGTCCCAGGCACAGATCTAACAGCTTTAGTCACCGAAGTGAACTGCTTCAGAATGAGTATGGGATACACCCTATGGCAGATGGTACAGCATTGCACCAGCCACCTCCTTTGTCTATGCAGCCAGTCTCTCCAAGAGTAGCAGAACTAACTCGCCGTCCATCTAGTGCTCCAACACAGCACCTTCTGGAAACTGCAACTTACTCAGCATCAGGTTTAACTCATCAAGGCACTCCTTTCCTTTCCAGTTCTGGATACAGTGCTCCTGGGCCATGCAATATGCACACTCGTCCAGCGACAGGCTATTCTTTCCCATCTGGATTATCCATGAGCGCAGTACAGACAAACCCTCATCCGAGTCCCAAAACTGCATATTCAACCACATACACAGTACCCATGGAGCTGATGAAGAGGGAAAGAAATCCTCCATTGTCTCCAATGCAGAGTCCTCATAATAGCCCTCAACTCCTTCGAAAGCAAGCATCCCAGATGGAGCCCAATTTAGTGCCGGTGGGATCCATGCAGCACTCTCCTTTTCCTATGCAGCATTCTCCTTATCAGAAACAAACAAGACGCACAGGGCCACCTGTCATTGTATCCACAATGGCATCGCCAGAACCAAGTAATTATTTCAGAGTTTATAATGTTCAGTAGCTCTGTTTTACTATTCAGTGGTCTTCTAGTTTTAGAAGTAAATTACTAAATATGTAGCCATTTGCACCAAAATTTTATTGAGGATGTCCACGTCTGCTTTACAGATTTATTAGTCACTGCAGTTCTGGGGTTCACATACAATTTCATTAAGAGTTCTTCATTTTGTTCATGCCAGATAAAAGTGGCAGGTATGCCATATCACCATTCCACAATGAATTTTTCTGTTTCTATTATTTGTAGAGAGCGTAAGATTAGATACTATATACTTTCTAGGTGATTAGGCTGAAGGGTTTCATTTTTAAACTGACTTCTCCCAATTGTTATCTCACAAATGTGTTTCTCAGAGAAAATGGTGAGCGTTTCTTTGATGAACGTTATCAAATAACTAATGAGTTGATCCTGTCACTTGAATGGTTATTGCTCCCTCCTCCTCTTTTGTTTAGATAGGTCGAGTCAAATGAGAGTGTGCTGTTGGGTTTTTTTTACTCGATATACCTGTGAATATAGAAGCAGTTAATATATAGGTCTGCATTTACTGCTAAAGCCAATCATTAACCACTAAAGTGATAAAGATGTGGAATTGCTTCTTTTGTTACATTTTGATTTGAAATTCCTTTCCTCCTTGCTCCTGAATACATAATCTGGTAAGAATCTAAAGTTGACGAAAACTGTGCACATAGTAAGGAATTGCTTTTCTGTGGTTGAAAAGTGGGGGGGAAATGAAGCCAGATCCTTAGCATGGAACACTTCTGAATATACCCCAGTGAAGACACAGCAGTCACTCAGGTTATTGAGTTGTGTGTTAGTAAATGTATGAGTTGTCTGACTCCACTAGGGCACAAAAAGTCACTTGTAACAAAGGCTGCCATAAAATGCATCTCATTGAAATATGGTGCATTTCCTCGTGGGTAAATATTGACGTTGAGTAGCACGTTCAAAAGCATAGAACGAAAACAAACTAACAAGGAAGTCTTTAACAAATCTAAACCTAGTAAAGAATATTTAAGTCCCGTTGATTTCAAACATGTGCTTAAGTATCTTCCATTGGAATAGAATGAAGTTGAGTTCAAAATTTAAAAATGCTTTACTATTAACTTGGTTGTGGCACAAAAGTATGCCATTCATATCCAAAAAAAAATGTGCCTATAAATGGTGGTGAAACATCGCAAAGCTCGAAATAGTGTATTAGTTTTAAAAAGGAACTGATAAATTGGTCACAAGTCAAATCTACTTATCTTTCAGATTTTGAATGTAGATTCCTTTTAGGTTAGGTGTTACAGTGGTTTCAATTTATCTGAAATAATAGCAGAACATTATATGTACAGAGTGATTTTTTAACTAGATGCTTGTTTAAAAAGTAGAAAAGGAAAGAATATGAATTGAAACACATAATGCTTTTATTGTGAATATGAAAATTAGTATTTTACTTAAATGCGATTCTGCTGATGATTTGATCAGATGTTAAAAGAAAGAATACCTGTGGATACTGTCGGGGTAACTACTTGTAATTTGAATGTAGTTTTGAAGAATTTTCAGATTGAATTATTTCTGTCTAATTTTGTTTAAGAATGAAGTAAGTCATCATGATTTATGGTTCAGTTTGGGAAGGGAGAAATGAACATTTAGTTGCCATTATCAGGCGATGCCTCTTTAATTTGTAACTTAACATTACCCCAGAAACAGCAAAAATAGAGCTAAAAAAACAAACAGTGACCTGGTACAGCCACACAACAGCTAATAGCTTTTGAGACATGCTCATTGTTAACACAGACAATTTTTTCAGTAGGGTTTGTGTATTCTTAGGGTGAAAAGGCAGACAGGCACTCTAAACAGTGGTGGAAATGGCTTGAAGATGCGTATGCTGCATTCCAAGGCATTTATTTTCAGAGAAAAAAATATGTGCATGCAAGCCTCGTTCCTCC